>NC_079211.1:7329414-7434414 GCF_029633865.1 Lampris incognitus | reverse complement strand
CTGGTGGGAGACTTTGCAGGGTTCCTAGGCGGCGATAAACACGTTCACACCTCTCTGCCATTTGAATGACAGATGAGTGACAGCGCAGCGCATTAATGAAAAGAAAAAACCCAACAACAACAACAACAACTTGCATCTCAATGCTGTCTGGCCGAGCGGAGCCCAATACACACCACGCAGAGGGGGGGGAGGGGGGGAGGAAATAAATAAATAAACTTTCTCTCCGTGTTAGTCAGCTAATATTAACCTTCCATCAACAACGACAAAAGCGGCAATAATAATTATGATCATGATAATAATACTCCCGACAAATCACAGCGGCGCTAATTGTTTTTTGATTCAACCACGAAAAGAAGCCTCTTAACACGGAGCGCCCCGCGCTAACCCGTCCATCACCCCTCCCTCCCTCCCCCCCTCCCTCCCCCACACGTCCTACCACACCATCCTCCCACGGCCCATTCCTCCTTATTATAACTCCCTCTCTCCCTCCCGCTCTCTCTCTCTCCCCTCTCTCCCCTCTCGCTCTCCCTCTCTCTCGCTCTCTCTCTCTACCTCTCTCTCTCTCTCTCTCTCTCTCTCCCCTCTCGCTCTCTCTCCCCCCCTCTCGCTCTCTACCTCCCTCTCTCTCTCTCTCTCTCCCCTCTCGCTCTCTCTCCCCCCCTCTCGCTCTCTACCTCCCTCTCTCTCTCTCTCCCTCTCTCTCTCTCCCTCTCTCTCTCTCCCTCTCTCTCTCTCTCTCCCTCTCTCTCTCTCTCTCTCCCTCTCTCTCCCTCCCTCTCTCTCTCCCTCTCTCTCTCTCTCTCTCCCTCTCTCTCCCTCTCTCTCTCCCTCTCTTTCGCTCTCTCTCTACCTCTCTCGGTCTCTCTCCCTCTCTCTCGCTCTCTCTCCCTCCCTCTCGCTCTCTCTCCCTCTCTCTCTCCCTCTCTCTCTCTTGCTCTCTCTCTCTCCCTCTCTCTCTCGCTCTCTCTCTCTCCCTCTCTCTCTCTCGCTCTCTCTCCCTCTCTCTCGCTCCCCCCCCCTCTCTCTCTCGCTCTCTCTCTCTCTCTTGCTCTCTCTTGCTCTCTCTCTCTCTCTCTGTCTCGCTCTCTCTCTCTTGCTCTCTCTCTCTCTCTCTCTGTCTCGCTCTCTCTCTCTTGCTCTCTCTCTCTCTCTCTGTCTCGCTCTCTCTCTCCGTGAATGTGCGTGTGTGTTCGTGCGTCCGTGCGTGTGCTCGCGCGTGTGCCCCGCGCGCTCACCGCATTTTGCCCACCGACGGAAAAACACTCCGCGAGCGGATGATGGTCTCTCAGAGAACTGCCCTATCAGGTGCAAACCGCTGACATGTTTCCACCCACCGACACAAAAAAAAGCCCCACTGTGCCTAAAATCTCCAGCCGCAGACACACAACACACATCCACACACACACGTAGCCGACACACACACGCACACACACGCATACACACGCACGCACACGCAGACAGAGAGACGGACAGAGAGACAGAGAGACAGACAGCAGTGACAGGTAGCAGTGTGCGCCGGCGGAGCCTCTTTCCGCCGCTGCGCTTCTCACGCACCGCCCGCCCGCCGGTCCGCCGCCGCCGCCGCCGCCGTGTTTTGGGGACACCGCCGGAGGTTTCTCACGCCGACTCGCTTTTTTTTTTTTTTGGACGGCTGCTTTTTTCTTTTTTTTTTCACGACACTGTGTCCACCACCACCACCGCCGCCGCCACCACTCCTCCTCCTCCTCCTCCTCCGCTCGATCAAATAAAATGAGCGGTGCCAGGTATCCCCCGCAGGTACGGACGGAGCAGAGGAGCCTCTGATCTGTGGAGCAGCAGCGCGCGGGATAGCAGGAGGTGCGCGTCGCCTTAAGGGATTCTTCTCCTTTTTTCTTTACGCACGGGATTGTTTTTTCTTTTTTTCTTTTTTTTACTCCTTCTTCTCCTTTTTGTGTGTGTGCGTGTGCGTGCGTGTGTGTGCGTGTGCTTGCGTGCGTGCGCGCGTATAGCCATGCGTGTGTTTTGTGCGTGAGTTTGTTGAATCGTTCGATCCGATCCCCCCCTTTTCCTGGCTCTTTTTTGGCACCAAGGGGACCGCAGGATCTTTCGGGGCGAGGAGACAGTACTTGGGAGTAAAACAACAAAAAAAAACCTCTTCATCCTCTGGATACCTATACCCCCCCCGTCCTCCTCCTCCTCCTCCTCCTCCTCCTCTTGCAACAAGGAAGCACCTAAATGTTGCACCCGGTGACACTCTTTTCATTACACCGGGATTCCGACGCGCCTCCGGAACCGTCCGCGTAAAAAAGACGCGCCGGAGGGGAACTTGGCCGACGCGCGTCTCTTCCTCCGGAGCTCTAAACCGTGCGGAAACAGGTGGATTTCGACGGGGTCAACATGTCTGTCCTGCCTTCTAGGTTCATATACCTGTAAGTGTCCCCCCCCCCCCGTGTGTCTCCCTTTCCCTCCTCGTTTCGACTCACGCATTCTTACCAATAGAAGTCGCCAAACGCCTCATATTTGTGTCTCTCTCGCTGTCATCCAGGTAGGCTGCGTTTACGCTCGGTGTAATTGCCCGTGATTCACTTCCCCTCCTCTCTCTCTCTCTCCCCCTCTCTCCCTCCCCCCCCCCCCCTCTCTCTCTCTCTCCCACTAGGTGTTTACATTTTCTGGTTCTCTATTTCCAGCTACAGGTATGTCTACTCACATGTTCAATTCGTGTGTGCGTGTGTATGCGTGTGCATGCGTGTGCACGTGAGAGAGCGCGAGCGCGCCCGGTCTGCACGCGCGGCTCGGTGTGGTTTTGTGCAGACTGTTGCCTGCGGTGTGAGCGTAGCGTCATGACGAGTGACGCAGGCGGGCCCTGCTTTTCCGCTTGTTCTCGGCTGCGCCCCGGGGGAATAGAAATGACGCGGGAAAATCTCCGAGGAGCAGAGACGCGATAAAACGTCCCGATGAAGGACGATTAAATGAACAATTCCCGAGAAGAGCACCGGGATGGGGGGGCTGGGGGGGGGGGGTAGAGGGCGCAGCCGCCCGGGCGTTGCGGTGACGGAATGTGACGTGTGTCCGTTGCAGCGCCCCTGGTCTGGTTCCTCATTTCACTGATTGGCTCCTGTCAATCAATTCACTCGTAAACCGGTATCACGGCCCAGGCCGCGGGCCGGCCACACGCGCGCCGGTTTGTGTGTGTGGTGTCTCCTAAACGGGCCTGCTGGGCCTTCTGTAACCCGGGAGCTCAGCCTGCGCTCATCAGGGATTAACACGCGCAGGGCTTAATTGTAGTAATTAATGGATGTAAACAGCGGTCGTGTGTGTGATGGAGGAGACTCCGGTGTCCATAAGACCATGTCTGCACCAAGCCCGTGGTGATGAGGTGTTTTAACATCACACACTTCACTTATTAAATATATATATATATATATGTGTGTGTGTGTGTGTGTGTGTATATATAATATAAACTGGGCTGTGTGCCGTGTAGATTGATCTGTTGTGCCACTCGTCCCCCGTCCACTGACAATAATAATAATAATAATGATGATGATAATAATAAGAAGAAGAATGATGATGATGATGATGGTAATAAAATAATAATGATGATGATGATAAAATAATGCTAATAATAATGATGATGATAAAATAATGATAATAATAATGATGATGATGATAAAATAATAATAATGATGATGATGATGATAGTAGTAGTACTCATAAAACACATGCGCAGTGTTCGCAGTGATAACTGGTGGTGTCGTTGTGACCGGTTTATTGTGAAGACGTTCCGCCGGAACGACGTGCCGATGAAGAGGCGGCCGTCTGACTCCGCTGATGAAGCTGCGCGACTTACTCGCCCCGCTGGGCTGCTGGGAAACGTGACGCGTAACGTCACAGCTACAACCAAATGTACCTTTACGGAATAGTCTTTCTTCTTCGGGCCTTTTAAACTGTGTGGAGGCAGGTTGTGACTTATTATGGTGATGATGATGATGATGGTGATGATGATGGTGATGATGGTGATGATGATGGTGATGATGGTGCTGATGGTAACGATGATGGATGGTAATGAAGGCGACGGTGATGATGATCGGATGGACCGGCGTACATGTGACTGCTGTGTTGTGATGCAGATGACCGCGTGATGCCGGACGGCCGACGGGACGCGGCGGCATCGCGTCACTTTCCCAGCTTTTAACTGGTAATATCTGGCACGTGATCACTTGGCCAGAAGCGAGCCCGCTCGTGAAGGAAGTAGTCCCGGCCGGCAGACGCGCGGCTTGTCGCGGAGCACTCCACTCCAGCAGGCCCACAACAAGCCACAAACAGGGCCCGGCGGCTCCCGGACCGACGAGCCAACCGAAACCTCTCACCGGGGGGGGTGGAGGGGGGTGGGGGTGGGGGGGATGCGCCTTTAACGCGCCCGTGGTGCAGGCTGCTTGTTTGCATCGCCGGGCCGCTCCGGTTCAAAGCGCGGCTCCGTGAGGAATGACTCTCTCGTGGCAGGCTGTGGTTGTCATTTCCCAAGAAACAACAACAGAGGAAACCACAACTGGAAGTTCCTTTCGAGCGCTACGCCAACGCGTGACTTGTGTTCCGTGTGCGCGCGCAAGCGCGCGCGCGCAAGCGCGCCTACGTCTGGACGTATCCGTGTGCCCGCGTGGGGTTTTAAGCGTTTTTGTTTGGTGCGAGTGCGTGTCTGCATGTCCCCGTGTGTGCAAGTGTGTGTCTGTGCAAGTGTGTGTCTGTGCAAGTGTGTGTATGTGCATGTGCGTGCATATGCATGTGTGTATGTGCACGTGTGTATGTGCAAGTGTGTGCGTGTGTGTATGTGCACGTGTGTGTGTTTATATGCGTGTATATGCATGTGTATGAGTGTGTGTGTATACGCATGTGTATGGGTGTGTGTGTGTATGCATGTGTGTGCGTGTGTGTATATGCATGTGCGTGCGTGCGTGTGTGTGTGTATACGCATGTGTATGGGTGTGTGTATATGCATGTGTGTATATGCATGTGTGTATGTGCACGTATGTAGGTGCAAGTGTGTGCGTGTGTATGTGCACGTGTGTATGTGCACGTGTGTGTGTTTATATGCGTGTATATGCATGTGTATGGGTGTGCGTGTGTATGCATGTGTGTGCGTGTGTGCATATGCATGTGTGTATATGCATGTGTATGGGTGTGTGTGTATATGCATGTGTGTGCGTGTATATGCATGCGTGTACATATGCATGTGTGTGCGTGTGCGTGTATATGCATGCGTGTGTGTGCGTGTATATGCATGCGTGTGTGCGCGTGTGCGTGTGTAAACAGAGAGCAAGGTGTATCTTAGATGCATTCTAAGCTTCCCTTGCAAACACGAGTGCCAGACTTTTGAAGTTTTCAACCGTATCCATTTTCCCTCTTTGAAGAGAGGAGACGACTTGATAAAAAAGGAGGAGGAGGAGGAGGGGGGGAGGAGGGGGGGATGTTGTCGTTTGCGCTCACCTCAGCCCTGTGCTTAGGCTTGCCTTTTCTTTGCCGCCAAACGCAAGTGTCTCCCAGCGCACCTCCGTGTTTGTTTAGAGATGGAGAGATGCGAGACGGGTCCCTCCGCGGCTCGGGCGCTCCGCGGCTTGCCCCATTGTGAGGAGGCGCGCTCGACAAGTGGGGTCGGCTTTCAGGTTCACGTGGAGACGGTTCACCGGGGACGCGGCTGCACCGCTGACATTAGATACCGTGAAGAGGGCCGTGCAGGTCCGGGACCGTTCCCGTAGAGAGGGAATCGATACGGACGCCCCGGCGCCATTAGAAGAGGAGTTTTATTTGTTTTCGTTCCGCATGCGGTGTGCACGAGGGAGGGCTGCGCCTCCTGACATGTGGCTCCAAATGTCCCATGAGAGGAGGAAGAGGCGCTTCTCACAGCACGGGACGCACTTTCTTCTCGGACGGGGTTCGTTTGTCTGCGGACCCTCCGGACTCTCCCTCGCTCGGACAGGGCGGCGCGTCGCCCCGGATGTGCCCCCCCCCCTCGCGCGCCACTCAGGGTGCCGACCCGACGAATTCGTTTTGACGTTCACGCGGGCCAGATGACTCTCACCCGAAGCAAAACGGGTTTTTGTTTTCATTCCCGTATTTGTCTTGCGAGGTGTCACGGGAAAGAAGCCGACCCACTGCACCACTCGAGTTCTGCATCGGTGGCAAGACGGTTCTTGTGATCGCGAGCCCTGTTTCTGACTGAGGGCGTCCGGGTGGCGTGGCGGTCTATTCCGTTGCTTACCAACACGGGGATCGCCGGTTCGAGTCCCCGTGTTGCCTCCGGCTTGGTCGGGCGTCCCCACTGACACAACTGGCCGTGTCTGCGGGTGGGAAGCCGGATGTGGGTATGTGTCCTGGTCGCCGCACTAGCGCCTCTTCTGGTCGGTCGGGGCGCCTGTTCAGAGGGAACTGGGAGGGAATAGCGTGATCCTCTCACGCGCTACGTCCCCCTGGTGAAACTCCTCACTGTCAGGTGAAAAGAAGCGGCTGGCGACTCCACGTGTATGGGAGGAGGCATGTGGTAGTCTGCAGCCCTCCCCGGATCGGCAGAGGGGGCGGAGCAGCGACCGGGAAGAGTGGGGTAATTGGCCAAGTACAATTGGGGCGAAAAAGGGGGGGAGGGGCAAAACAAAACTATTTTATATTCGTGTAATATAATATTTAGATTTTAATTAAAGCGCCACGAGCAACACGGAACCCAGCCGCAAGGAAGCAACGGTTCGGGTACATTTGGACGCCCGAGTGCTGGACGTTGCCACCCAGCCGCGGGTACGCGGTGGGGCACGGCCCCGCGGGCTTGGCCCACCGCGTGACGCGGCACGTGACGAGCGAGACGCCTAGCTTGTCCGCGCGCGACGCCGACGGCCGCAGCCGCCGAGGCCGCGCGCGACCCGTCACCCGCTGCGGCCGCGTGTTTCCTCTTCCCCGCCGCGCGGGAGGATTTACTCTGCCATAATCGGCTGTAATTTCCCGTCTTGTTCGGTAAACGTCATTAATTTGCTGAGGTTAGAATAACAAGGAGTCGGGGTATGTAATGTGTATATAATTAGCCACCTGAGAACCGCCACATAAAAAGCCATTACCGTGCAATTACCACGCCGTACAGCTGGGGGAATGAGGTCTTGGCTCCGACGAGAGATTCCAGGGCTTCTGAACGCCGAACGCCCCCCCCACCCCCCACTCCCACCACCCCCACCCCGACTGATACACCCGGGTCAGGTGACAGGGCTGCTTTCTGACATGCTGTTGAAGTCAACGACCCCCCCCCCCCCCCGTTATTTATGTCGTCGGCTCTTGAGGTCCCGCTGTAAACGCTCTGAGAATCCAGGCCGGGGGAAGTTTTTGTGGGTGAGGCGGGCTTTCTTTTTTTCTTTTTTTTCTTTTCTTTTTTTTTTTTCTTCAAATAATAATTTCACCATATTCCTCCCACAAGCGTGTTTTCTGTGGTATGAGGTGCCTCTTCCCATCACTGACACGTATTCCGCTCGCTGTGTCTCCTAATTTATAGAGGCCACGTCGCCCGCGGGCAGATATTTGTTTGATGATAGTGCAACGGGGTCTGGATGCTTCAGGTGTATAATTGCTAGTGGCTTGCCGGCTTGTGGAAATGGAATACTGGTTTCCCAACACCGCCCCCGGCCAGCGAAGGGTTCCGCCGTCTCGATCCGTCCGACGTGGAACAATGGTGTCTCAAGAAAACCACGTGCTGATAGGTTCTGCAACTCGCTCCTAGAGCCTCTGACTTGTTGCAGCGACTTCGTTAACGCCGCCGGCTTGTAAACGCAGCGGCGGCGGAGAGCGGCAGTTAAAAAGCTGGACGGCAACACTAAAACGCTGTAGCTACAATTTCCAGGCTGTTCCCTCGGCTTTTTCAAAAAACCCCCCGCAGCAGAACTTCTTGACAGAGTGCTCATAAAAGCAGGAGCGAACGTTACTATCAACACCTGTGACATGACAATCTCTCCCTCTCTCTCTCGCCCTCTCTCTCTCTCTCTCTCTCTCTCTCTCTCTCTCTCTCTCTCTCTCTTTTCCCATCTGTCTGTCATTATCGTCCATCTCTCTCCCTCCCCCCCCCCCCTCTCTCTCCCTACGCCTGATCCTCGCAGGAGTCTCAGCAGAGCTCGGCTGATTTCAGGTTCTACATTGAGAACCATACGCGGAACCCGGACGACCTGAGCCGGAAGCAGGTCCGGATCTACCAGCTCTACAGCAGAACCACCGGCAAACACGTCCAGATCCTGGGCAAGAAAATCAACGCCAACGGAGATGATGGGGGCAAGTACGGTACGGGAGCATTCCTGTGCGTCTTACCGACACGCCAGTAGAGTCACGACACGTATTGGTCCGTGGCTGGTTGGCGAACTGGTCTCTGTGCTGCTCCGTAATGGGTCCGAGTTCGGTCTTGTAATCTGCTCGTCGTTTTTGAAGCCCCCGATACAACAGATTTGGTTACTGTTAAGAGTCAAATTGGATGGCAAACGTAGAAACCCACCTGCCGCTCTTATGTTCCCTGTCACATCTGTGACCTTATCGTTGACCTTTGGGCCTATCTGTCCTACGTGGGTCAGATTCCCTGAACAAGTGTCTGATCTATAGGGGCACATTTTTTTTAGACCAAGTAAAAATCAAGCTTCACTATTTTCAGATATTTTCAGTTTGCAAAAACGTTGCCGATGTGTGGCATCATGAAATTGCACCGCTTGTGAGGCTTCAGGGACCTTTTATGAATAGTAGATTGCAACTTAGTTAAACGCTTATTTTGAAGGTAATGTAGCGTCCCCTAGAGATTGAGGAATGTTGCCCTTACAAAAGGATCCTTTCAGCCATCTGAGCCACTTCTGTCCAGTGATGTCATAAAACGGCATTGTCCATGAGCTTGACATCTCACAACTCAGAATGCGATTCCAAGGCTAGAAATCCCAAATGGGTGGGATTCAGTGTTAAATCACAAACCACTGAATCAGTGGGGCTTTTTACACACCCTTTCTAAGGCGGGAATGTTGTGCCATTAATCTGCCCCATCGTTCTGTGCAAAGCGTACGAACACGGAATGGGGGGGGGGGCTACTGTTGTTCTGGCATTAAGCAGTGGATGTAGTCACAGAGCCAGATCCACGTCTGTGTAAAGGGACAGCAGCAGGACGGGACGGCTGAGGCTGGCGTGTCCCACGTCACGCCGCCTCTGCTTCTGCGACACCGGCATGCTGCTTAAAATCACACCCTGGTTCAGTGTAAAGAAATCACATCGGTGTAAAGATGGGTCTTAATGACGTCAGTACTGTGGGATCTCTGAGTAAAAAGCCTAGTGATTCAGTCACCCCTAACCCTAACCCTAACCCTAAGTAAAAACTGTTAAGTGTGACATGGAACACAGAAGGGCCAGTCAGGGCCGTCTGTATGCAAGACGCTGTCTGCATCTTTACAGATGTGTATTTACAGTGTGTGGGCTTCCAGGCCGATGAAGTCCAGTTCAAAACATCTGCCGTTTACGGCCTCTTCTGTATGTTGTTGAATATTTGCACTGAAATGATTCTGGTAGGTGTCAGATAGATGTCGTCCCTTTCTTTTATTCAACCTAGTTAGACGCGTGAATCCCACTTTCATCCCCGAGATGTTCTTTTCCCTTGGCTTTTTGTTTTGTCTTGATCACCTCCTAGAATCAGCACAACGCACAGGTGGAAATGTGACGGGCCGGAAGTTGTGTAATGACGGAACTTTTTTTGTAATTTGTTGCAGCCTTTCGCGAATCCGCGTCTTGTTCTTTTCGTTCATTTTCACGTCTGCTGTCCCGGCTGACTCACCTCCTTCAAAACCGCTGCTCTTTATCTCTTCTCTCCTGCGCGCCGGAGGTTTTTTTTTTTTTTTTTCGTGCGTTCAGTCCCACTGCTTGTTAGAGCTTGAGTGGAAGCAGATCCAACGTTTCCCATAAGGCCTTGCCAACCCAGCCCCCCCTCCCGCCCCCTCTTCCCCTCCCCTTCCTTCCATCTCCTCCTCCTCCTACCCATCAGGCTCCAGTACCTGGCACCTGTGAACTCCTTGACACTGACTAATGTCTCTCTCTCTCTCTTCCTGTCTCTGTCTCTGTCTCTCTCTCTCTTTCCTGGTGCTAATCCACACTCAGTCAGAGCACTGCAGCGTTACCGTTGAGGGGTCACAAAGCCAGCTAGAGAAGAAATATAGCTTTCGCATGGAGCTTTGCCACGGCTAAGGTCAGCCACTTGGTATCTTTGCAGCTAAAGAGGAGGTCGTTCTTCATCGGCGTTGGCACTCGTTACGTGTTGCCTTGAAGCGAGTACAGAATATGTGCCGAGCAATCCCCTCATAATTGGTACCTGTTGTCCGGCGAGGGCGAACGATGGGTCGCTGCGAAAGCCAGGGAAATTGATGAAAGCTGCACTTGGGCCTTAAAGACCGGAGCACTCGACCTTTCCTTACCTCTTACTGAGGTCGGGAAGTTTCTGTGACCCCCCCCCCCCCAATCGTTTCAAACACAGTGTATGCCGTTCATGCAGCGATTACATTTCCTCAAAAGTTTCGACGTTTCAATGTGAGCTAGTCAGCCAAGACCCTGCATGGTCCCCAGCAAATACTCTGTCTATGCCAAAGCCTTTGGCATACACAGAGTATTTGATCATTATGTGACAAATCATGTCACATAATGATCTTTCAGTGTTCCAGTATGATTTCTTTTTTATATCATATTCTGAGACACTCTAAGGACTCCTAAACCCCCAAAAGTGGAAAAACTGTAAATCAAAATTGAGCTAATTAGTAAGAAGCACCAACAAAATGACAGCATTTATCAACATCAGCACCTGGTTTAAAGATGTGGAGTGTTTTCACCAAGAGATTCTTGAAACTGGTTTGACAAATGAATGAATCAAGATGAGTTTCGAAATTTTCAGCATTTTGTTCGATAACTTCCCGACTTTGTCAATATTTCTGTTTTTGATATGACAGCAGCAAATCAGCCCATAAAACTCTTCTATGAGATTCTGTGAGGATGTGGGTCATGTACTCTCAGATGAACTGTCCCTGTAAACACCGATATTATGGATGATGAGGGTTATGGATTATGGTCTTTAAATTGAACAGACCTTGAAATATCGAAAAATGCTGTCATCTCCTTTTGAAGTCCAAAAGTAAAATGGACGAAAGACAGATTCCACTCCGTATTTGAGTCTCACTGGAATAACGACTAAAGAATCTGATGACGGCTGCTTGTGGTTCTGTGTCCACGGCGTTCGGTTTTCGGGATGAATGCATCAATGGTTTGTGTCAAGACAGTTATGAACGCTTCTGGACAGGGTTGCAGACAAAGATTATTGTGCTTCCAGATGCTTTGGGACCAAGACTTGCTTGTGCCAAAGGTTAAAAACAGTCGAGAATCGCACTTCTCTGTTGTGCGTCCAAGACAGGGACTTTTTGTACAGATTTAGACCTCTCATACGGGCCAGCAGGGGCCTCATTTGTGAAGCATTCTTATGCACGAATTTGTTCTTACACACTCATGGAATCTTTTAGCTTTAAAGTTTGTCTAGACAGACACAAAGCCTGATGGTCATTTGTAACTCCTTCCTCTTGACATCTATTGCCTACAGCCTGCAACTCTAGTAATCAACCAGGCTTAAAATCAATGATAGCCAGATGGTGTCTAAATTCAGGGGTTGCCCAGGCGCCATGTTTCCTCTGTGAGACAAACTTGAGGTGTGCATGAACAAATGTGTGCAGAAGAACAAATGTGTGCAGAAGAATAAAGGTGTGCAGAAGAACAAATGGGTGCAGAAGAATAAATGGGTGCATAAGCATCCTTCATATCAGCATTAGGGCAGGTTTCCTACTAACCAGGTGCCCCTCAGGTCAGATTTAAGGAGGCCTTCTTTTTTCTTCTTCTTCTTTTTGTTGGGGGGGGGTGTCTCCTCCCTCCCCTATTCTTCTCTTCTTTTTTCTTTTTTTTTTTGCCCTCGAGTGCCACTGAATAGCCCAGTGTGTTAAACAAATGGATCATCTTAACTTCTTGATTGAGTGAACACAAACTAAAGGGGACTTGAAACCCAATCTCGAGGGGCGCGTAACCGCTCCACAATCGCTTGGCAGATCCCCTTTTGTGTTGCGAGGGGCTGAGCAGAAACAAAGGTGACCCTGCGGAGGTTAAGGTTGTGACGGCGTGGGGTTGGGTGTACGTTGTGTGTCTACAGCGTATTGAGGCCATGTCAGTCAGGAGGAAGCGCTGCTTGTGAGGTTTATTTTGGTGGACTTTTTTCTCCTTTCATGTCTTATTGCTGAGAACCAAACTCAATCAGTTTCTTTATAATTATATTTTTGGGGCTTCAGGCGAGAGCTGGGCAACATGATATTGGTATGATCTGAGACCGGATGTGCTGTGGGATTGTGGTTCTGGTGTCGTTCCCTGATCTTAAAGGCTGCGTCACAGTAAAGTGAGACAGGTTTCTGAACTTATTCCACTGTTTTAGTGAAATTAACAATGACTATCTCCACCTGCTTGGTCATCATATCCACATTGATAATGAACATTGATGATCATTCCATTTTCTGCTGTGTTAATGTCTTATGAAAGCACCAATGGTCATCCATATAATATCACCACATTATCAATGCCGAGATATTCAGTATCAAATATTGTGATATTTGATTTTGTCAGTATTGCCCAGCCCTAGTTGAGGCCTTAACTGTAGCAGAAAAGTAGAGACTGACAGGAAATATAAAGTAGAGACAGACAGGAAGTATAAATTAAGGATAGACAGGAAGTATAAAGTAGAGACAGACAGGAGGGATAAAGTAGGGACAGACAGGAAGGATAAAGTTGAGACAGACAGGGAGTATAAAGTAAGGACAGACAGGAAGTATAAAGTAGGGACAGACAGGAAGGATAAAGACAAGACAGACAGGAAGTATAAAGTAGGGACAGACAGGAAGGATAAAGACAAGACAGACAGGAAGTATAAAGTAAGGACAGACAGGAAGGATAAAGTTGAGACAGACAGGGAGTATAAAGTAGGGACAGACAGGAAGGATAAAGACAAGACAGACAGGATGTGTAAAGTAAGGACAGACAGGAATTATAAAGTAGGGACAGACAGGAAGGATAAAGCTGAGACAGACAGGGAAGGATAAAGTTGAGACAGGCAGGGAGTATAAAATAAGGACAGACAGGAAGGATAAAGTTGAGACAGACAGGGAGTATAAAGTAAGGACAGACAGGAAGTATAAAGTAGGGACAGACAGGAAGGATAAAGTAGGGACAGACAGGGAGTATAAAGTAGGGACAGACAGGGAGTATAAAGTAAGGACAGACAGGAAGGATAAAGTAGGGACAGACAGGAAGGATAAAGTAAGGACAGACAGGGAGTATAAAGTAAGGACAGACAGGAAGGATAAAGTTGAGACAGACAGGGAGTATAAAGTAGGGACAGACAGGAGGGATAAAGACGAGACAGACAGGGAGTATAAAGTAGGGAAAGACAGGAAGGATAAAGACAAGACGGACAGGGAGTATAAAGTAGGGACAGACAGGAAGGATAAAGACAAGACAGACAGGAAGTATAAAGTAGGGACAGACAGGAAGGATAAAGTTGAGACAGACAGGGAGTATAAAGTAGGGACAGACAGGAAGGATAAAGACAAGACAGACAGGAAGTATAAAGTAGGGACAGACAGGAAGGATAAAGACAAGACAGACAGGAAGTATAAAGTAAGGATAGACAGGAAGGATAAAGTTGAGACAGACAGGGAGTATAAAGTAGGGACAGACAGGAAGGATAAAGTTGAGACAGACAGGGAGTATAAAGTAGGGACAGACAGGAAGGATAAAGACAAGACAGACAGGGAGTATAAAGTAGGGACAGACAGGAAGGATAAAGACAAGACAGACAGGAAGTATAAAGTAGGGACAGACAGGAAGGATAAAGTTGAGACAGACAGGGAGTATAAAGTAGGGACAGACAGGAAGGATAAAGACAAGACAGACAGGGAGTATAAAGTAGGGACAGACAGGAAGGATAAAGACAAGACAGACAGGAAGTATAAAGTAGGGACAGACAGGAAGGATAAAGTTGAGACAGACAGGGAGTATAACGTGACGAGCGAGAAACAAAGGCTTTTAGTCGGACTCCAGCTGTGGACGTTACAATCTCCCCTGATCTTATTGTGCCAACCCGGCACAGAAATTGAAGTAATTTTACTTTTGCTTTTTTTAACACGGGTCCTACCTCCCCATAACCTCAGACAGGGACAGTCGTTAACTATAGGTCTCTCTAGACACTTGATTTCTTTCATTTCGGTAACCTGCTCTGAAAACTTGTACTTCTAGCACCTTCTACGACATTTAGACCCAGGTTATATCATTTCTATCCTCTCGCCCCGCCGAAGGTTTCAGCAGAGACTTTTGCCCATTTGTAATTAGACATATTGAGTTGTGATGAGAAAACCCTTCATGGCGTCGGTGAAAGTGTATTTCCGGGAGGGGAAATGGAGGTTCCACGTGCTGCAGAGGGGACGTACCCCCGAAGCAGCCCACAGAAACTACGTTAGTTGTTCGTAGTTTACCGTATCCTAATTCTATTGATAAGTTGTTGTTTTCAAGGCCTATTGATGGATCAACTCAGTTGATCCGTTTTTTTTGGTCAATCTTTTCCTTGAATCAACTGAAACGTGGGGGAGATAATCCCTCTTGTCTCTGTCTCAAATCAACTTGTGCCAAAAATTTCCGTGACATTGCTTTTGACATTTTTTGTCTTTTATTTTGACATTTTTTGAGATTATAAGTGACATTATTTCAGTAGCAGTGCAGTGGGTTTTGCCCTTTCATCAGAATTCTTGAAATGAGTAAAAGCAAATCGGAAGAAAAGTGACAGTTTCCCACTCAGCTGAGAGGGTTTTAACTTTTTAAAGCAGCCGAGGCAGGAAGACCAAAGGACCGGACTGAGAAAGCGGTTGTAAGTGATGTTAGCTTTAGTCGAGTCCTGGGAAAACCCTTCATTCCCTTCAGCTGGACTGAACCAGCGTTTCTATACAGTCCTGGAAACGTGTGCGGTTCTATTTTTCTTGTTTTGTGGTCTTGACAAGTGTGGGAAATGCTGAAATGCTCCAAGGATGTCTGCTCTGGTCTGCTACACACGACTACACAGCAGATAGGAAGAGAAGTTTATGAGAAAATCTTAAATGATGCCTAAGGGAAAATTTGGCAGAAAAGAGAATAGATGGGCATAAATCATGCTGGAGATTAAGGCGAGCGACCATTTTATTCAGACTATAGACGGGGCTGGAGATACTCTGGTGTGTGTTTTTCCTTGTGAAGAATAATGTTTAGTAGATTTAGTCCTCGTGTGGCCCATACTGATGAAGCCTGTCAAATAAAGTGTATTAAATGAGATTTTAAAATGAATAAAACATAAAAGCTTTGAGGGGGAAACATGTTAATCTTTACAAACGGCTGCGCAGCTTGCAACTGAATGACTCTACTCTTTCTTTTCCAACTTTTCAGCCCTTCTCGTGGTGGAGACGGAAACCTTTGGGAGCCACATCCGAATAAAGGGGAAGGAGAGCGAGCACTACATCTGCATGAACGAGAAGGGGAAAATCGTAGGGAGGGTGAGTGTCTTTCACGTCCCCCCCCCCCAAAAAAGTTGTGATTTTTACAGATCGCATAGCGAAATACCCATTTCCGAAATCAGAACTGCTGAAAGGGGAGCTCTTAATCCCAGCTGAATCGAGCTCGCTGGCGGATCTGTTTTCACCCTGCGGTTTCAGCACAACCCCGACAAAACCCCTTTGATAACTCCCAGCCATTCTTCCATTACGTAACCTGCCTTCTCCTTTGACACTCGATCAGTCAATTATGGCCTGCAATCACCACAATGCACCGAGAGCCTAATGGTCACTTAGGAGGAATGCCGCTGGCATTATGTCACTCGGCCGCACCAGGTGGTCAAACTCACAAACAAACTGGAACCGCATGTGACTCAGCACAGCAGAAGTACAGTACCGTCTGCAAATGTACATCTCTGAAAGCAGACGCGAGAGTTTTCTGCCCTCGTAAAGTCCCCCCCCGGCAGCATCAGCTGGGCTTAGGTGCTCACCCCGCCATCCCAGTCACGTGTCACAAACAGGCCTTTGTGTGCGAGTTTCCGTTTCTGGGGCCTCATGTGAAAAACAGTCCACTTTATCCACGGGATCGACGGATCGGTCAGGAACGCGTCCGTGTTGGTCAGTGATAGCGCCCCGAAGAGTGACGGAAATAAGCTCTAGCTTGTGACGCGTCACAGAGGACCACAGACAGCTATGTGACCCGGTGATTTTGGCGTCAGTGTTTTATAATCATGTATTTGACTTTAATTTGATGGTTACTTACAAACTTCCTGAGCAGATCTGTGCCCAGGAAGACTTTCAGAAACAGCTCCTGGCACGCAAACGGAATTAAGAGGCGTCGTCAACAGTGTGTTAAACACACGTCGTGTTGCTGTTTCCACTGAACCGTGCGGTCGTCATACTGGCGTCACTGCAGGCATGTTTTCCATCAGTAGCAAGCAGCGTAGGTACTTCCCTCAGATGTGGCCGAAGTGACGCTAGAACGACCAAGGCCGTCAATTTGGCGGTTTTTGGCTTTTCAAAGTTTAATAACTCTGTGGCGAGAAAAAAGGATAGGCCGCTCCCTGGATGCTCTTAAAATTTGCATATATTTGCATTAGAATTAGATTTCGATCAATTGCACACAAAAAGTTTTGTTAAGATTTACATGAAACAACCACGAGCGGTCAAAATGACCGCACGTAGTAATCTGCACGCCATCGTGCAATGACGTGTGTTGGTCGCGTCGTTTCCTTCGTGTGAAGTTCGTTGTTCTGTCCCAGAGTCACGCCAGCGCCCTCCAGTGCAGAGAAATAGTCTGAACTTGACGTTTGATTACCGGTAGGAGGGAAATCCCGGTCGTTCCAGTTTGAGTTTGGCTAAAACAGATATGTTAGGGTGCGAAACCAGCACACCTTGGTGAACATGGCGGTTGCCAGTAAAGTTGTTGAATTAAAAAAACAAAAACAATGTTACTGGGAAAGAGGACAGCGTTTTATTCAACAACTTCATTGGCAGCCGCCATGTTCACCATTCCACATTCACAACCCACTCCCCATCCTGCACCTTCACAATAAAAGCCCCCCCCCTTACTCCCAATACATGATAACATGTACCTGTAACTTAACACACCTGAACCGTGTGAAGATGTGTTCACACCACCGCATGCTAACTCATGGTTGTTGGTACTGGATTCTAGTATCAGGTACCAGTCTGATACCAGTCAAGGTGCATCCCCATATAACGCAGTTCACTTAGTGTTAAAAAAAAAGCACCGGGACAAATGCGTTACTAGAACAGTAATATATCATGATTTTGTTTTGTGTTTTTGCTTCCTTGCAGCCTGACGGCAGGAAGCAGGAGTGTGTTTTTGTCGAGGAGTTTTTGGAAAACAACTACACAGCGCTGGTGTCCGCCAAGTACAAGGGATGGTACCTCGGCTTCAACCGGAAGGGGAGGCCCAAGAAAGGCTCGCGGACCACGCAGACGCAACAGGAAGTCCACTTCATGAAGCGCCACCCCAAGGGCAAGGTGGACCCGCTGGAGGAGTTCCGGTTCACCACCGTTACTAAACGGACACGAAGGGCTCGACGGTTAAAGCCCAACCCCAAAAGGAACTGACGGGATCCAGTAGACAGCACTATTTTCTGTGGAATTCAAAAGAGTAAACAAAAAAAAACAAAAAAACAAAAAAAAAGGAAAAAAAATCTCAAATGTGTTTGTCTCACACAAAAAAAAACCTTTCTTCTTAAAGACTTTACTTTGTAAAAGATTTTTTTTTTTGGCGTAAAAGAACAACAGAAAAAAAAAAATCAAAGATATTTTATTTTTGTATTTAAGGACCACTGAATATCTCCTAACTGTTGGATTCCTTTTGGGTTATTAATGTCATTGTCCTAACGTGTCTGTCATGTTATTTATACTGGATAAACTGAAAAGGACCTCTGAGAGGACTCGAACTGCCGTCGTCTTCGGCTGAAGGCGTCCTTCTCGCTCGCTCTCCCTTCTTTTTTTCTGACAATGGGGGGGGGGGGGTGAAGCAGGACCGTCCTGATGCAATGTTATAAAAATCACCCAACTAGAGTTTTATTGGAATACCTGTCGGTTTTTGTTTGTGTTGCCGTTGACAACGCGGATCCCATACTTTCCACTGGAAGCGGGCGCCCTGGAGATGATGATGATGATGATGATGATGATGGTGGTGGTGGTGGTGACGATAATGATGATGAGACGGAGGGAGGTGGCGGCTGCAGGTGACACGGCCCTGCCCGGATAACTGCGTACCTTTGAGTGCAATATTTGACAGGTCTCTCCTATCCCTCCTATCCCTCCTCTCCTATCCCTCCTATCCCTCCTATCCCTCCTCTCCTATCCCTCCTATCCCTCTCCCACCCTCCTGTTGATAGCTCCAGCCACGCTCGTGGCTCGCTGCGGATGGAATGTGCTGAGCGCTCGGAGTGCCGCGCCATTTCCTTGACATTTCCATGCAGCCTGTGATTCAGCTAAAACACGACGTGCTTTGACTAGTCGGCAACCGACGTGGTCGTCGTCTTGTTTAAACACTAAAGGGGGAGGGGGGGGGGGAACAAAACAAACAATACGGCGGAATTTGATGCGCTTCATAATTCCATAGAATCTTCCAACTTCGTCACACCGGGGAGACGGGTGTTAATCCCCACCTCTCTGCCCCGCCAACCCCACCCACCCCCCCCCCTTAGCAAATGAATCACTGCTGGACATGTTTTCGAGCGGTTCTTCTCTGCAAGTGTGAACGTTGGTCCCATGAAGAAGAGAGAAGAGCCGTCGAATTGCTGAGAGTGTGGCTTTGGCGATGAAAAACTTCCTCTACCTCCTCCTTTCTCCACCCCCCCTCCTTCTGTTTAATCCCTGATCCCTGTCTGGTTTGACCGTCTGTGCACAGGAACTTTCATGTCTGATTTACCTTGAAAACCACAGTCAAGCTCACTGGGGAGGAACACAGGGCCACCTTTCACCCAAACCGTCTCTACAACCGGCTTCCTGCTCGCAGGAGGACCCTACGGCCGGCGTGCTTCTGGGGGAAACATGGCCCTGTGCTGTTTCCAGTGCTGCGATTGGTGGACAGGAATACCCTGCCGTCCAATTAGCGCTGGGCGATGCGGAAACTATTATTATCATGATAATCACAGGGAATTTTACACGATATCCGTATATACCACAATATCTACTTACATATGCAAAGATACCATGTTTAAGACTGCAGCTGAGGTCCACCGCGTCGATGTGTTCGGTGATGTAAAGTATTGTAGCGTGCGTGGATAAGAAGACACGCTGGCCGCTGGATGGCGGGTCTGACCCTTTAGTCGAGCGGTTAGCGAGGTCTCCTGCGGTGCGGGCGACACGGGTTCGCTTCCCGGCCGCGGCACTTCCTGTGGTTGCGTTGTCTCCCGAAATCGCTACAGTATACTATCAAACCAAACCTGGTCCTCGGATATCTCACGCCTCACTGGGTGAGAAATTCTAGTCAACACATTTTCGCCATCAGCCGCTCGGACAGCAGAATCGCGTGTATCACGATGTGACGATACCCGCGTTCCCTCCCGATGCGATACCACGGACCGCCGGTAAGCGGTGCTGTTGAGCCGCTGCCCCAGCGCCGCGTGTCGGCGGCGGCGGACGTGGTCACGTGTGGCGGTTAGGATTCAGGAAAGCGCGTCGCCGCCGCGCAGCCAGTTTCGAACGGGCGGGAAAACGAGAGTTCCCGCCAATCCCAATGGAAAAGTCTCCGCTCCCGCCGTTCATTCCTCCGACAAACTCCGGCCTCCTCCCCGCCACTGGTATATATTGTAACGTGCATGGATAAGTAGACACGCTGGCCGCTGGCTCGCGGGTTTGACCCTTTAGTCTAGCGGTTAGCGATGCCTCCTGCGGTGCGGGCGACACGGGTTCGCGTCCCGCCCGCGGCAGTTCCAGTGGTTGCGTGGTCCCCCGAATTCGCTACAATATATATCCCCCCCCCCGCCTCGCGGCGGGCCTTTGTATCTGTTGCTACTAACAACATGACACATTTATGATTGTTCTTAAACAAATGTAAGCGAAAAATAATTTTATGACTATTATTAAGATATTTATTGCCTCCCTTTGTAAATACAATGTGACGAGTCTTATTTGGCCTCTGTTAATAAAATGAGGACTGTATTTAAAAAAGAAAAAGGAAAAAAATGAGCTATTTTATGTCTTCACTGGTGCAATGCAAGGAGGAGAAAACGTGTCTTGATCTCCCCCATTTAGACTGGAGTTTTGTTCTTCTTCTTCTTCTTAGGTGCCGCGTTAATGGCGAGCGAGAATATCGCGCTGCCTAAACAGAGTAATGTCGCAGGTAGTGGGCTGGTTGGACACGGCACATTCCCCTTCCCCTGCATACTGCCAAGGTATGCATTTTTATATACAAACCCAAAGTGTGAGCGCCGCCGCTCTGAAGGTCAGTCGGTTTCACGCCGAGGGGAGGGGAGGGGGGGGGAGAACCGCCGCTACTGCGGCGGCGCCCCGGAAGGCTTTTTTTTCCACCACGCACGAGGGCCAGCGCGAGCTCAACGCTCGGCTTAGTTTTGTGGATCGGTGTCATATTTATCCTCATGTCCATGTATTATGCTAATGTGTTGTTGCAAATTTTACATTAACAAATTAAAATGACGAGTTGTTTTGGAACGTTTTCTTCACACCTCCATTCCACCACCACCACCCCCACCCCCACCGCTGCTGTCATTTAAACGTATGTTGGGTGAACGGTTCAGCCCATAGAAAGATACCTTGCTCGGTTAAACGTCCTGCAAATCATCCTTTGACGCCCCTTTGCAGCTTGTGTACAGGGCATGTAGGCAATTAATGGGGCAATTAATGACGACACTAACTGGGGTAACTGCTGGTCCACTTTGGTGGCGGATCTACTAAATTCTAATGAAGGTTCTAATATTGAAAACACAGAGCTATATTAAATGTTCCACCCCACCCCCCCACCTTGGCAAACACAATATCTCAGGGATTTTTCCCATCCTCAAAAAAGGAATGTGGAGTAGTATGTCTTCTAATGCTGCGAGCTGGAATGATGTTTACAGGAGCCTTCAGACTGAAAGATGGAGGTTTTGAGGAGAGAAAAAAAAAGACTTTGGTTTAACTCTCTGTCGATGTTATCAGACAACCCCCCCCCCTCGGGTAGCCACCTATAACAGACCCACAAGTCCCCACTCCATAATGGGAATTAGAGGGCCGGAGCTGCTTTTAAAAGCTGAAAAGCACCGCTTAATGTGTGACCCGCCGATTCACCATTAACACGATGGATCAACACAGAAGGTCTTACTTGTCTGGACAGAAATCAGCGAGGGAATAAAGCCGAGCTGACCGCCTCGCACTCCTTCTCCTCCGACTCCTCTGCATCTCCCCAGAGCTCTCCTTCTGTGGGGCCGGAACACTTGGCAGCTTTCTGAGAGCTGGAGATAAGCAAGTTTTTCACCGACAAACAGGGAAGACAGACGCAAGACCAAATCATATTTGCACATAAATTAATGAAAAATATGTAAATATAACTTGCAAATATGACATGTATGATAATTACCCCCAAAAAGTGACCCAATGAGAAGAAAAAAAAACCCCCACTTGTAGGAACTGGCACAGCGCCTTTTAACATGGGAGTTGAAGTCAGTTTCATATAGTCGAGGAATTCAATCAATGCAACTTTCGCAACCCTTCAAATTCTATTTATGCAAGCAAAAAAAAAAAAGCTTGCATAACCCCCCCCCCCCCCACAATCCACATACTTCAAACTTGACCAAGCACAGCCAAACTTGCAACGGGGCATATTGACATTTAAACGAGCGCCGACGGTTTCCAATGTGTCGCCCGATTTGCAATAAGGAGAAGGTATTTTTGCATAAGCCTCCCGCCAGGCCTTTCTCTGACTTAACCTTTGATCACTGGAGGCTGGACGCTCTTGGAACTGGACCAATAACTTCAAAATGATACATAGAATTCCCTTTTGCAAAGCCCAGCCCCTTCTCAAAAGAAGAGGAATCTCTAAACGCCGGCCTCCCCAGCCAAGTAGTTTATATTCTATTATTAGAAATCTCTGCACACCGAAACCCCGGGTTCTGGATACTGTATGACCTTAAACTTGGTGTCGGTGCACAGAAAAACCTTGTGGTCGTGAAGAAGTTAAAACAAATTTTAGTGGAACAACCAAAAGTGCTCCTTTGGCGTAGAGATCAGCAACCACACACTTAACAATTAGCCCTGTCAACAGAAACTTTTAGACACAAAACAACCTTTGTCTCTCTGGATATTGCTTAAATCAACCATCAGGTCGGTGAAAAGCACAACCCCGGCGCCAAAGCAAACAGGCTCGGTGCTATAATGTAGCTCCTTCCATTAACTATAGTTTCACGTCATGTCGTTTACCGCCAAAACACCGCCCTGCCACCCATCTCACTCATGCTAAAGGCTAAACCACAGTGGACTGGTGGCCTTTTATGACGGTGAAATCCACAGCACAAACACTCTGCGATTCCCGATGTATTCTAGACCACGTGGCTAAGCAGTTGTTTTTACAGGATTATGAATCTGCTTACTGTATGTACAATTTCTTGAAAGCTAGACCTCTTCCCCCCCCCCCCCATAATAAACCCTTCCCAGCGGAGTCGACATGTCTTATGAATATGGGTCAGGAACGGCCGATGGGTTTGGCCCGCCAGAGTTATTTGGTGTAATTCCAGGTCTCTTTTGAACAACCTAGAGTTGTTGTCGTTCTTCCACTTCCATCGGACACAAGGGTCAAATGATACAAAACGAGGTAAATCCATCAGAACATCTGACTCGCTGACCTTAAAAAGCAGTTGAGCGCTGTATCTCCCGTCACAGTTTTGGTTTTGGCCCACATTCGTCCCTGGCATGCTGCGCCCACTGGGTTCACCATGATTCAGCTGGTTCATCATGGCACAGAGTTCTCCTCAAGTACTCACACATTTAAATAACTTACACTCTTGTAATTGATTCTCGTGTTATTCCTTTTAGTAGTACAAGTACTGGCACTACTGATTATAGCAGCAGTAATCGTCATGTTAACTTCACTAATGATAGTATAGTAGTAGTAGTAGTAATAGTTGAAGTAGTAGTAGCAGTAGTGGTAGTAGTAGTATAATAGTAGTAGTAGCAGTTGTAGTAATAGTAGTAGCAGCAGTAGTATAGTAGTATTAGTAGCAGTAGTATAGTAGTAGTAGCAGCAGTTGTAGTAGTAGTGGTAGTAGTAGTAGCAGAAGTAGTAGCAGTAATATAGTAGTAGTAGTTGTAGTTGCAGTAGTAATAGTAGTAGTAGTAGTAGCTGTAGTACCGGTTGCAGTAGTAGTAGCAGCAGCAGTAGTAGTAGTAGCTGTAGTACCAGTTGCACTAGTAGTAGTAGCATAATAGTAGTAGTAGCAGTTGTAGTAATAGTAGTAGCAGCAGTAGTATAGTAGTAGTAGCAGCAGTTGTAGTAGTAGTGGTAGTAGTAGTAGCAGAAGTAGTGGTAGTAGTAGTAGCAGAAGTAGTAGCAGTAATAGAGTAGTAGTATAGCAGTAGTAGTAGTAGTTGCAGTAGTAGTAGTAGTAGTAGTAGCTGTAGTACCAGTTGCAGTAGTAGTAGTAGTAACAGCAACAGTAGTAGTAGTAGTAGTAGCTGTAGTACCAGTTGCAGTAGTAGTAGTTGCAGTAGTAGTAGTAGCAGTAGTAGCAGTAGTAGTAGTAGTTGCAGAGCAGATGTATTAGTAGTAACAGTAGTATAATAGTATAGTAGTAGTATAAATAATATAAGCTGTAAAAGAAGCAAAAGTAGTCGTCATATAGTAGTTGCAGTAATACAAGTAGAAGCAGCAGTATCGGAGTAGCAGTATGAGCAGTACAAAAGGACAGTCTTAAAACAATAAACAACCTCACATGGAAATAATCCCTGGTGAGGGTAGTAGCAGACAGTGAATACTTGCGTGTACTTGCTCTCGGGTCAGAGGACGGTTTTGGTACGACTCAGACGGGGAGGTGGGGGTGGGGGGGGTCACTTATGTCATGTTGCATTTCTTATTAACATCTGTTGGTTCACCCGGGGGGGGGGTGTGAGTCGGGTTTGAGTGTCGTTTGATTCTTGTTGTGATACTTAAAATTCAGTATCGATTCCCACGGTACTTTAGCGCTACTCAGGACACAGTACTGGGGTTTAGGGTTAGGTTTAGGGTTAGGGTTAACCCTAACCCTAACCCTAAACCCCAGTACTGTGTCCTGAGTTAACCCTAACAGAAATACTCTTGTATGGGTCGCAACGGATGTGTTCTCTGCATGTGACCCACCCTACTGTATAGCAGCAGGGGGGCAGCTGCAGCGCCCGGGGACCAACTCCAGCTCTTCTTTCCACTGCCTTGCTCAGGGGCACAGGCAGGAGTATTAATGCATGTCTTTTTTGATGGTGGGAGGAAACCGGAGCACCCGGAGGAAACCCACACAGCCACGGGGACGGCATGCAAACGCCACCCAGAAAGGACCTGGGACGGCCGGGGGTTCGAACCCGGGACCTTCTTGCTGTGAGGCAACCAGTGCTGGCCACTGGGCCGCCGTGCCGCCTCGGTTTGTTTTGATGAGGTTTCCCTTTGAAAGATGAAGAATTTCTAACCTCGTGCAGTTCAGCAGATACGATGAAGGAATTCTCGCTGTATCTACTGCGATGTGACGCCAGCGCACCAACGAGTCAGAAATTGTTGTGTAAGATTTTAAACAAACTCTCCTTCGTTCTGGTGCCCTGAAAACGAGTTCACCCCTCAAAAATCTGCACCCTATCAATCACTTTTTAATACTCGGCCCACCTTTTACCTCCTCGGCTCAGATAGCTCTTCATGCATCCACGGCTCCTCCCCGGAGGAGAAAGGACCTCTAGTGGGGGAATTAACCCACCGTGTCTCACACACACACACACACACACACACACACACACACACACACACACACACCATGTCACCCTATACTTGTGGGGACCCCTGATTGGCTACATTCATTCCCTAGACCTTAACTCTAACCTTACCCATCATAACCGCATGCCTAACCTTAACCCTTACCCTAACCTTAACCCTTACCCTAACCTTACCCTAATCCTAACCTTAACCCTTACCCTAACCTTACCCTAATCCTAACCTTAACCCTAAACCCAAGTCCTAACCCTAAAATCGACCCTTTTCCGCATAGGGACCCCTAAAATGTCCCCACAAGGTAGGTGGTTTCAGGTCTTTCTATCCTAATGGGGACATTTGATCCCCATTAGGATAGAAAAACCCGGCACACACACACACACACACACACACACACACACACACACACACCCCATGTCACCCTATACTTGTGGGGACCCCTGATTGGCTACATTCATTCCCTAGCCCTTAACTCTAACCTTACCCATCATAACTGCATGCCTAACCTTAACCCTTACCCTAACCTTAACCCTTACCCTAACCTTACCCTAACCTTACCCTAATCCTAACCTTAACCCTAAACCCAAGTCCTAACCCTAAAATAGACCCTTTTCCGCATAGGGACCCCTAAAATGTCCCCACAAGGTAGGTGGTTTCAGGTCTTTCTATCCTAATGGGGACATTTGATCCCCATTAGGATAGAAAAACCTGGCACACACACATACACACACACACACACACACACACACACACACACACACACACACACACACACACACACACACACACACACACAGCAGTCAGCCCTTGTCCCAGCATAGACAGATGCCAGGTGACACAGCTCATTAACTTCTCCTCTCTGCTATTCTTTGGGCTCCTCATTGTCTTGAGATATGAGACGAGCCTTTGTTGGGTGTTTTGCCCCCTTTCCCTCTCCGGCAGGCCGGCTGCATAATTAGTGCTTCGCGCTGGGCGTACTTTCTCACAGGGCTACGACACAATTAATCAGCATTTTCCCACCAATGGGCAAAAAGCCTCTGGATTCTATCAAGGCCACATTTTTAAGTCGTGACGCCCTCCTGTCGGTGATGAAATCATGTCGGGGAAAGAGAGAAACAACAACAACAACAACGCAAAAACAAAAAACAAACCAGGTTCTGCATCGCAAAGCGATGCAAAGGCGGGACATTTGAAGCCGTTTCGCTAGCTAGCGCTTCGACCCGGATGTGGCTGAATCCGTTTCGCTAGCTAGCGCTTCGACCCGGATGTGGCTGAATCCGTTTCGCTAGCTAGCGCTTCGACCCGGATGTGGCTGAATCCGTTTCGCTAGCTAGCGCTTCAAACCGGATGTGGCTGAATCTGTTTCGCTAGCTAGCGCTTCGACCCGGATGTGGCTGAATCTGTTTCGCTAGCTAGCGCTTCGACCCGGATGTGGCTGAATCTGTTTCGCTAGCTAGCGCTTCGACCCGGATGTGGCTGAATCTGTTTCGCTAGCTAGCGCTTCGACCCGGATGTGGCTGAATCCGTTTCGCTAGCTAGCGCTTCAACCCGGATGTGGCTGAATCCGTTTCGCTAGCTAGCGCCTCAACCCGGATGTGGCTGAATCTGTTTCGCTAGCTAGCGCTTCAACCCAGATGCTAGAGGGCGTCCGGGTAGCGTAGCGGTCTATTCCGTTGCCTACCAACACGGGGATCGCCGGATCGAATCCCCGTGTTACCTCCGGCTTGGTCGGGCGTCCCTACAGACACAATTGGCCGTGTCTGCGGGTGGGAAGTCGGATGTGGGTATTTGTCCTGGTCGCTGCACTAGCGCCTCCTCTGGTTGGTCAGGAGGCCGCCCAGATCGGCAGAGAGGGGGTGGAGCAGCGATCGGGACGGCTCCAAAAGAGCAGGGTGATTGGACAGATACAACTGGGGAGAAGGGGGGGAGAAGGGGGGCCTGGATGCTAGCGCTTCGACCCGGATGTGAATACGTTCGCAAATATGTTTTCTTACCGTTTGCTGAGTTTCACGTTGCTCAGGCTTGTAATTTAATGACAGCCAAAGTATTCTGAAAAATACTTTGGACTAGTTTTCTGTGACTGGCAACCGGGCTGACAAGGTGGGAACGGCCTTCATCCTGTACAATTCAATTGAACTGTATTGTCATTGCCTAAGTACATTTACACCAAATATGGAGCAGGGCGCCGCCAAGCCAAACACGTCGGTGTGCAGGTGTGCTGCAGACACATGACGGCTTGTTGTCTGCTGGTGAGGACGAGGCCGCGCTGCTGTTATGATATCATTAAAACACAGCTAATTGCTGTGAGTTCAGCTGCTCTCTCTCTCTCTCTCTCTCTCTCTCTCTCTCTCTCTCTCTCTCTCTCTCTCTCTCTCACTCTTGCCCCCTCTCTCTCGCTCTCTATCTCACTCTCGCTCTCTATCTCTCTCGCTTTCATTCAGTCCCAGCGGGTTTGTTTTCGTTCGTCGGTGATCTGTGGTTTTATCATAACCACCAAACTGTCATAAATCTTTCAGAACGGTAGATGAATCTTTTCAATTCGCAAAATAGCTGCAGCAAGAATGACATACAGGTGTGTGTGTGTTTGAGAGAGAGACAGAGAGACAGGTAGAGATAGAGAGATAGTTAGTCATGCCAATAAAGCAAATTGAATTCGAATTTGAGAGACAGACAGAGAGACAGGGATAGAGAGAGAGAGAGAGAGAGAGAGAGAGAGAGAGAGAGAGAGAGAGAGAGAGAGAGAGAGAGAGAGAGAGAGAGAGAGGGTTTAGAGAGAGAGAGAGAGAGAGAGAGAGAGAGAGAGAGAGAGAGAGAGAAAGAGCGAGAGTCAGAGAGAAAGAGAGAGAGATACATTATGAGAAAGACAGAGAGAGGGCGAGCAAGAGTGAGAGAGAGACAGATAGAGCGAGTGAGAGAGAGAGAGACAGATAGAGCGAGTGAGAGAGAGAGCACGAGAAAGAGAGAGACAGAGAACGTGAGAGAGAGTGAGCAAGAGAGGGAAAGAGAGAGATATAGAGAGAATGAGACAGATAGAGATAGAGAGAGGGACGGATGAGATAGAGAGAGGGACAGATAGAGATAGAGAGAGGGACGGATGGAGATAGAGAAAGGGATGGATGGAGATAGAGAGAGGGACGGATAGAGATAGAGAGAGGGACAGATAGAGATAGAGAGAGGGACAGATAGAGATAGAGAGAGGGACGGATGGAGATAGAGAAAGGGATGGATGGAGATAGAGAGAGGGACAGATAGAGATAGAGAGAGGGACAGATAGAGATAGAGAGAGGGACAGATAGAGATAGAGAGAGGGACGGATAGAGATAGAGAGAGGGACGGATGGCGATAGAGAGAGGGACAGATAGAGATAGAGAGAGGGACAGATAGAGATAGAGAGAGGGACAGATAGAGATAGAGAGAGGGACAGATAGAGATAGAGAGAGGGACAGATAGAGATAGAGAGAGGGACGGATGGAGATAGAGAAAGGGATGGATGGAGATAGAGAGAGGGACAGATAGAGATAGAGAGAGGGACAGATAGAGATAGAGAAAGGGACGGATGGCGATAGAGAGAGGGACAGATAGAGATAGAGCGAGAGATATCTGTTCCTTTTCCCTTTTTTGGGGGTTTGTTTGTTACTCTGTTGACCTGCTTCACTGTCACCTGCTTTGGCAACATTGTAATTAATGCAGCCATGCCAATAAAGCATCACTGAATTGATATATATATATAGAGAGAGAGAGAGGTGTGTGTGGGGGGGGGAGAGTGTGTGTGGGGGGTGTGTGGGGGGGAGTAATGCTTGGGTGGAATCATGTCGTAGTAAGTGAGGATGGTTTGCTCTGACAGATCAGAATGTGATCAGTTGTACAAAGAGTCCAGTTCAAGGTGTTTTACAGAGGCGCTGCACAACAGCTTGAATGAAACAGCCTGACTACTCAGGCTGGAGACACAACACAACACAATAAAACCAAGCAAGTAAATAAAGATAAATGTTGAACACAGAAACACAATAATGGCTGCAGTGTCCCAGGCTGTCTTTATAATAATGGAGTCACTTTAACTTGCGGGTTCATAGTAAATAATAAACAGGAATTATTAAAAAGAAACAGATAACCTTAAAATGCCCAGAAATTCAACAGGTCTCTGACCCTGTCGGCCTTAAATACAGACTCAATCTGACCGTTTCCCACAGGTGGCGCCCCATCAGGTCTGGATGGTGTTCTCTGGCCTCTTTTCTGACCTCGCTGTGAATTCTGGCGTCAGCCGTGTGGCCCGGGACCGCCCCACGACACAATAGTACCAGCGAAATCAAACCAACACAAATAATACCAGCTAAATCTAACCAACACAAATAATACCAGCTAAATCAAACCAACATAAATAATACCAGCTAAATCAAGTCAACACAAATAATACCAGCTAAATCAAGTCAACACAAATAATACCAGCTAAATCAAACAACACAAATAATACCAGCTAAATCAAACCAACACAAATAATACCAGCTAAATCAAGTCAACACAAATAGTACCAGCTAAATCAAACCAACATAAATAATACCAGCTAAATCAAACCAACACAAATAGTACCAGCTAAATCAAGTCAACACAAATAATACAGCTAAATCAAACAACTTCACCTTATTAATAAAGCGTCTTTATGCGTGCTCAATGAACCAGTAAGAAAATCACAGAAAGCTGAATCAGTTCATCTGGACACAACGTTCATTGAGAGAAATGTAATGTTCTGCAGTTTTTAACTCTGTTTTGTAGATATAAGACGGAAAAATAAGATCTCGAGGATGATTTTGAAACCCAACGGGTATATAAAAAGTCAGAGAGACGCACACCCAGATCACTGGAGTCAGGGATGCAGACCTTCCTGCAGACATGCCTACCATGCTTCACTTCATTGTAGAGTTGGGACCGACCCAGTATGGGTGTCAGGTGCCGATACTGACATAATCTGACGTAATGTCAGAAATGCATGCATGTTAGGGTTAATACTCCTGTCTGTGCCCCTGAGCAAGGCATGGGAAGATGAACTGGGGTTGGTCCCCGGGCACTGCATGGCGGCTGCCCACTGCTGCTAGCTACACAGCTAGGATGGGTTAAATGCAGAGGAAGAAGCTGTGTAGCTAGGAGTAGTGGGCAGCCGCCGTGCAGCGCCCAGGGACCAACCCCAGTTCATCCTCCCGTGCCTTGCTCAGGGGCACAGACAGGAGTATTAACCCTGACACGCGTGTCTTTTTGATGGTGGGGGAAACCGGAGCACCCGGAGGAAACCCCACCACGGACACGGGGAGAGCATGCAAACTCCACACAGAAAGGACCCGGGATGACCCCCGAGGTTGGACAACTCCGGGGTTCGAACCCACGACCTTCCTGCTATGAGGCAACAGTGCTAACCACTGGGCCGCCGCGCCGCCAAACGCAGAGCGTGATTTCCCTACGGGGATCATTAAAGTATATCGTCATGTTTCATCGTCACGTAAGTGACCTCTTCAGCCTCGGCCGACTGCAGGTGTCCCACCCTTACGAACAACACAGCGGCACAAGGGCCCCAAAACCACCATCACTTCCATATGCAAATATGCACGAGCATTAACTGGAGGTCCAATGCTTTTCAACGGTCACGGCCATTTGAAATTGAAAACTTGAACCGGGGGCCGAGTGAGGTTTTTAACTGCAGGAAAAAGCCGTCGCTGTTCATTAGCGGCGTATCGGAGGGAAGGCGCTAATGAGCTATTCGCCCCTTCCATCACCATCCCAACTCCTCACAGCACCCATACGTAAAGAGCACGCGTGAGGACACAACCTTTAACCTTTCAACTGCACGCAGAGCCGAAACGGCCCGGACGTCCCCTTAAACACACCTGAAAGGACAATTCTGTTGTTTTACGAGCCGGGGCTTGTTTCCATGGTGTGTTTTGTCATCACACATATCAGTTACGATGACAGCAATGAAGCCCGTGAGTGAAATGATACGACGACGGCATGATATAAAAGGATATAGTGACGACAAAACGACAAACACGAGACCCAGGTTGTATCCCGGCACGGTCGGATTACAGGAGGAGGCCGAAGGCTGGGCCACCATGACAGGCCAAACTAAACCTCGCTGAAAAGAACAACAAACAGTAATTTGTCTCATTAAGGCTGCCTTGAGTGGAAATGTGGACGAAGGCTATTACACCATCCTTAGGTGTCAAACCCCACCCATCCGGGACTCTGTGCAGGTCCCGATCAAACACCCGAGATTCAGTCGCAGACGCTATACAACATCTTTCTATAGGCTGGAGAGAGCGGGAGGGAGACGGGGCGGATAAAAAAAAAAAAAAAAAAAACGGCAGCCGCCCCTCCGCAAGACCTTTCACCTGAGGTCCAAACACGGGTCCCTCCTCTGCTGATCCGACATGTGTTTTCATAAGCCAAGACAAGCAACCGGGCCACGGCCACCGCTCTCCCAAACTAATGATGTCAAGTGATTCGCCTCACAGAATCCCCTTTTAAAAACGCAATGAAAGCAACCGAGAGGGAGGGCGGCGCGGGGGCTCCAGGGGGCTCGGGGGCGGGGGGGAGGGGGGGTGTTTCAGCGCTGGGAGATGGGACGGATTCGGGCCGGCTGACGCAAAAGGGGAGGGGGGGGCGGCGTTGAAAACGAGGAGTGGGGCCCGGACACACAGAAAGCAGAACCCCGGGGAGACCGACCCCCCGCCGCCCCCCCCCCCCCCAGAAGACCCTACCAGATATTTCCTCTTGCCAGATCTCCCCCTCGTCACTATCATATCATTGTACACAGAGAAAAGGGCTCACTTTTTATTTACGCCATGGTTATTGCCAGAATATTGCTTTTAATTGCTGTCCTGGATTCCCCGCTGCGGCGATGGGGGCGAGTCTGAGACGATTACTCAAAGTAATGGAGCATAATGATGTCTCGGAGCGGCCCCCGAAGCCCAGGTCAGGGGTTGGACAATGTGAACATTCAGCTACTTAGCTTCTTTTGCAACTTTGTGACAAAATCTGTTTGCCCAACACCAATTAAGATGCCTCTCCATGCGCTCTGGTCAATGGGTTTGACGGAGGGGGTCGTCCAACGAGTTGACATGTCCCTGAGCACGAACAAGCTGGCCTGTGTCCTCGCCCCGATAATTGGTGTCCCTTTGCAAAGTGCCGCTTCCCAGGGCTGTGCATTGTGTCCCCATGGCAGTCCTAAACGAGGAGAGTCAGGGCTTTAATGGGACTCCTGTTAGTTTTAAATAAACACACAGCGGCCCCCTACAGTTTAGCATGTCGCATACAACAGCTGGGAGCCCCCCCGGTCCTCACAGGGGCCCAAGGGCCCGCTGCCCGCTCCCTGCTGTGCAGAGATTCACGGCCTTTCAAACGGGCTGCACTGATCGCTAGCGCACATCGCGACTTTCCGACGGCCCGAATCGAGCTAGCTAGCGGGTCGCCGGTGGAAGTGCCAACAGTGTGGCGGCGATAGGCGGGCCATCGGGGGAAGCACCGCGCCCCCTGATTGGCTGCTCACTAATGGTGTCAACTCAAGGGTACACCTGCAGCCAACTACTGAACTGGCAAACAGGGAAGTGGGGCATGTGTGGTCAACTTTATTGGTTTAACTGGCTGTTGAGAATGAAAAGAGCTTTTGTGGCTTCTCGAGTGGCTCACTGAGTGAAAGGCCAAGAACTGTGGATTCTAGTAGGCGGCTCTATTGTTCTGCCCCTTCTCAGTGGATTACACACACACACACACACACACACATGCATTCATGCTTACAAGTGCACGCACACATCAACTCTCGTGCACATACACACAAGCTCACATGCACATATGCACGCACACCATGCAAAAATGCACACACAATCACAAGTACACGTGCCTCCACGCATTCACACGCTGCCATTTTAGCATAGCATTTAATGGTTGCTATCAACATCACTAATGATCATTATCTTATAAAATATGAATTTTGTTCATTGTTTTGAGGTGTTCCAAAATCCACACACACACACACACACACACACAAAACAAAACCAACGACGTGAGTCAACCATCTTAAAACCGTAACTTGAAACGCAACACCTGAAGCCCGGTCAGCTGGGATCCCTGCCGGAGCAGAGAGCCGGTCTCCTCCCTCAGGGTTCACTGAGGAAGCTGGGGGGATTTGTCGGCGGTGCTCTTGAGACCGCGGCGCTGATGTTGTGCGGCTAATGTGTTTGCGCTGGACGCGATAGGGGGGATTAGCTCCTTTGTGCCGGTCGCCCCGAGACTGCAGACTACTGGACTCTGAAAGCAGAGTCGCCGACCTGCTCACAGCACAATCAAAGCCTGCGAAACACAATCCTCTCAACACTTTGTTGACTGGTTGACCTCTATGAGGGAAAACACACACACACACACACACTGCTGGTGTTTGTATAACAGTGGAGGGTCAAGGTGATGAATGCAGACACCAAATAAATCTTGTTGCTAACTAACCAGTCAGCCATTTACCTGCAGGTCCTCTACACACTCCTCCAGCCTGCTGATTTACTGCTACAGCAAGACTAGTGTGTTGAACAACTAGACTGGTCTGTTAACAGCAAAGACTAGTGTGTTAAACAGCAAGACTAGTGTGTTGAACAACTAGACTAGTCTGTTAACAGCAAGACTAGTGTGTTAAACAGCAAGACTAGTGTGTTAAACAGCAAGACTGGTCTGTTAAACAGCAAGACTGGTCTGTTAAACAGCAAGACTAGTGTGTTGAACAACTAGACTAGGGTGTTGAACAACTACACTGGTCTGTTAAACAGCAAGACTAGTGTGTTGAACAACTAGACTAGTGTGTTAACAGCAAGACTAGTGTGTTGAACAACTAGACTGGTCTGTTAAACAGCAAGACTAGTGTGTTAAACAGCAAGACTGGTCTGTTAAACAGCAAGACTAGTGTGTTGAACAACTAGACTAGGGTGTTGAACAACTAGACTGGTCTGTTAAACAGCAAGACTAGTGTGTTGAAAAGCTAGACTAGTCTGTTAACAGCAAGACTAGTGTGTTAAACAGCAAGACTAGTGTGTTGAACAACTAGACTAGTGTGTTAAACAGCAAGACTAGTGTGTTGAACAACAAGACTAGTGTGTTGAACAAGACTAGTCTGTTAAAAAGCAAGACTACTGTGTTAAACAGCTAGACTAGTATGTTAAGCAGCAAGACTAGTCTGTTCAGCAGCAAGACTAGTCTGTTAAGCAGCAAGACTAGTGTGTTAAACAACAAGACTAGTGTGTTAAACAGCAAGACTAGTGTGTTAAACAACAAGACTAGTGTGTTAAACAGCAAGACTAGTGTGTTAAGCAGCAAGACTAGTGTGTTAAACAGCAAGACTAGTGTGTTAAGCAGCAAGACTAGTGTGTTGAACAGCAAGACTAGTCTGTTAAACAGCAAGACTAGTGTGTTGAACAACTAGACTAGTGTGTTGAACAACTAGACTGGTCTGTTAAGCAGCAAGACTAGTGTGTTAAGCAGCAAGACTAGTGTGGTAAACAGCAAGACTAGTGTGTTAAGCAGCAAGACTAGTGTGGTAAACAATAAGACTAGTGTGTTAAACAGCAAGACTAGTGTGTTAAGCAGCAAGACTAGTGTGTTAAACAGCAAGACTAGTGTGTTAAACAGCAAGACTAGTGTGTTAAAAAGCAAGACTGGTCTGTTAAGCAGCAAGACTAGTCTGTTAAACAGCAAGACTAGTCTGTTAAGCAGCAAGACTAGTGTGTTAAGCAGCAAGACTAGCGTGTTAAACAGCAAGACTAGTCTGTTAAACAGCAAGACTAGTGTGTTAAGCAGCAAGACTAGTGTGTTAAACAGCAAGACTAGTGTGTTAAACAACAAGACCAGTCGGTTAAACAGCAAGACTAGTGTGTTAAGCAGCAAGACTAGTGTGTTAAACAGCAAGACTAGTGTGTTGAGCAGCAAGACTAGTGTGTTAAGCAGCAAGACTAGTGTGTTAAACAGCAAGACTAGTGTGTTAAACAACAAGACCAGTCGGTTAAACAGCAAGACTAGTGTGTTAAGCAGCAAGACTAGTCTGTTAAGCAGCAAGACTAGTGTGTTAAGCAGCAAGACTAGTGTGTTAAACAGCAAGACTAGTGTGTTAAGCAGCAAGACTAGTGTGTTAAACAGCAAGACTAGTGTGTTGAGCAGCAAGACTAGTGTGTTAAACAGCAAGACTAGTGTGTTAAACAGCAAGACTAGTGTGTTAAACAGCAAGAAGACTAGTCTGTTAAACAGCAAGACTAGTCTGTTAAACAGCAAGACTAGTGTGTTAAGTAGCAAGAAGACTAGTCTGTTAAACAGCAAGACTAGTGTGTTAAACAGCAAGACTGGTGTGGTAAACAGCAAGACTAGTGTGTTAAACAGCAAGACTAGTGTGTTAAACAGCAAGACTAGTGTGTTAAGCAGCAAGACTAGTGTGTTAAGCAGCAAGACCAGGTAGCCATCATTGCTGCTGGACTTTCAGAAGCAGAATAAAAACCCTATCAGCAGAATGAGAACGTAGAACGAGAACAACATGGGAAAATTAACAGACTAAAAGCTCGACAACAGCCTGTCTGCAAAAAAGGGTTTACGATGTTTTTAACCCTAGAACGACCAAGGCGGTCATTTTGACCGTTTTTGATTTTCAAAATTTAATAACTTTGTGAGGAAAAAAAAGATACAGACCTGCCGCCGTCCTCCAGTGCAGAGACATAGTCTGAACTTGATCTGTGATGATGTCCAACATGTCTGGTTACAGACGCACCATGACTACCACCGAGGCGCTGCGGTGTTTACAGGCGTTGGACAGCGGCCATTTTGAGTTGTTTGAAAAACAGTATTAGAAGTTGTTAAAATGTTAATTTTGGTGTCGGTTAGTTTATTAACAGACATACTAACGCATTAATATCTCAACTGGGTATTTATCTCGACACAATACAGAGTTTAAAAACCGGCCGTCATTTTGACCGCCCGTGGTCGTTTTAAGTAGGCGCGAAATCCCGAAGACGGGGCATGAAAGACAAGATGGCAAAAGCCATTTCACGTTTCCTGTTTCTTCGTTCGCTGACGCCCTTCAGTGGGTCTAGTCCACAAAAAGCTACAGGATGTATTTATCGTACTTTCTGCTGTATTTTAAAAGCCAGGCAACATTAGAGAGCCATGCACAGACAGGACGTCACAGAATTATCTTTTAATTCGTTTTTCTTTTGATGAAAAAATAATTTAAGAATACACATATTTGCTGTATTGTAGTGAATTCGGGGGACAACGCAACCACAGGAACTGCCGCGGCCGGGAAGCGAACCCGTTTCGCCCGCACCGCAGGAGGCATCGCTAACCGCTAGACTAAAGGGTCAGACCCGCCAGTCGGCGGCCACGTGTCTACTTATCCATGCACGTTACAGTAGTCTCTTCCAACATGGAAACTGCTCAACAATGTCCATCATCTTACCAAGTCTTAAAAAAAACCCACTTTGGTAGGACATCCGGGTAGCATAGCGGTCTACTCCGTTGCCTAGCAACGCGGGGATCGCCGGTTCGAATCCCCGTGTTGCCTCCGGCTTGGTGGGGCGTCCCTACAGACACAATTGGCCGTGTCTGCGGGTGGGAAGCCGGATGTGGGTATGTGTCCTGGTTGCTGCAATAGCGCCCCCTCTGGTCGGTCGGGGCACCTGGCCGGAGGGGGAGGGAGAACTGGGGGGAATAGCGTGATCCTCCCACGTGCTTCGTCCCCCTGGCGAAACTCCTCGCTGTCAGGTGAGAAGAGAAGAAGCGGCTGGCGACTCCACATGTACGGGAGGAGGCCTGTGGTAGTCTGCAGCCCTCCCCCGGATCGGCGGAGGTGGTGGAGCAGCAGCGACTGGGGTGGCTCGGAAAACAGGGTAATTGGCCAAGTACAATTGGGGAGGAAAAGGGGGGGAGGAAATCCACAAAAAAACAAAAAAAGAAGAGGTTTGGTTAAAATAATGATACGTCAGTTTGTTTGGTCCGCTGGTTTAGCTGACACACGAGTCCTCTCAGAGGGTAGAACGACATCTTTCATTCCAACATGTCCACAGAAATACAGGCCTGCAGGAAGACGCAGGCGTGGACGTCAAATAAACCACAGTCTCATCACTTTACTCCGCAATGCACATCGGCTGGATGACTCGGATGAACAACTCAAGTCTCGAGCACTAAAAGCACTAAAACAGCCTCCTATCATCTCCAGAATACAGCCAGGCTCAAGGGTCCGCTGCCCCAAAATGACCCAGAGAAGCTCATCCAGTAGAACTGATTACCGTAAGGCTCTCTTAACTGGTCTTCCCAAAAAGACCATCAAACCGCTGCAGCTTATTCAGAAGGCTGCTGCCGGAGTTTTAACCAGGACCAGGAGAACACAGCACCTCCCTCCAGTCCTCACACCGTCACACCGGCTTCTCCCAGTTAGCTGCAGGATAGATTCTAAAGTGCTGCTACTTGTCTACAAATCACTGGATGCTGCAGGCCCAGAATGCACCGCTGACATGCCTGAAGAGTCTAAACCGGGTCAGGCTCTAAGATCCATGGACTCGGGTCAGATAGTTCAGCCCAGAGTCCAAACCAAACATGGTGAGGCAGCATTTAGCTGCTACGCTGCATGCGACGGGAACAAACTACCAGAAGGGCTTACATGTGCCCCAAATATAGCCATTTTTAAATCTAGGTTAAAAACGTTTCTCCTTTCTTGCCGATAAGCAGCAAAACTTGTGCCTCGTTCCAACTGCACATTAATTCTGGAAGTAGAGCCCTGGTCACTCCCGGCGGGAAAGTGACTATGTATTTATTCTTTTTGTAGTACCTGTCTTTTAATCATATTACTCTTTCTAATCACTAATCCAAAGTACATTTTATGTACTTTCTACTCTTCTAGTTATATTTTATACAGTTTTCCTATTTGTTTTTATTTACTCTCCTTTAATTATACTTCATATACGGTTGTTCCTCTTCTGTTTTATTGGTGTAAAGCGCAGTGAATTGCCCTGTGTGCGAAATGTGCTGTATAAATAAACCTGCCTGAAGAAGCCAAAACAATAAAACAGTCATTTGAAATTGTACACAATGTAGTTTCTCAATTTCTTGTTTTGTTTATCGAGTTTTCATTGTTATGATCTCCCCCGACCTCATCACCAGTTCCAAAGTTATGCCGCAAGAGCACCTATGAAGAGGCCGGAACACACACACACACACACACGCACACACATACAAATACACAACTTCAGTGTCCCCATCGGGCCCTGAACAGGAGTGTCAGACATGTTTCAGCAAGTCCAATTTAACCCAATTATCTAAACCAGGTATTTGGAAGTATCTGGAAGTGAAAGTTAAACGGTTCGATGTGAGCTGTCCAATATGATCACTGGCGGATGACGCCGCTGATCTACTTCCTGGTTCAGCCAGCAGGAAGGAGATCAGCCTATACGTACCGTAGGGAGTAGTAACCACCCATAAACAGGCCGGCCGGCACAATAGAGAAGTCCTAGATGATGGACGGTCATGGATGCAGTCTGACTGACACGCCGGGGGGGGGGGGGTTGTTGTTTAAAGGACACATTTAACACTCCTGTTCACTTGTCCCATAAGACACCGCTGTAAAGCGGAGTCCAGCGGTGGTCCCCTGTCCAGCATCTACTAGATATTGACTTGACTAGATGAAGATGGTGAGTAAAATGACATCATAACTGATATGAAGGACGGACCAAACTATGAAAATAAGACGCGGGTTGCAGAAAGAACCTGGTCAGGAATAATTTGGTTTTGAATAGAAACGTTAAACCGGTGTCTGCCATTACGACGGGTGGAGAAGGTCTGGCAACGTAGCTTTCACTCCTGCAGATTAATGACCCGAATCCTCTGCAGATGGACATAATTTGTGGCTTTCACAGAGCGCAGGGCATCATGGGAGTCACAGTTATTATTCACGGCTACGATAACCTGGTAAATAAACGCTTGTTTTAATGGCGACTCCCATGTCAGCGTCGCTCGCTATCAACCCAGGTCTCCGGATGAAAGTTGTTTTAACGTATAAATCAGAACTGAATTATGGGTTAAAGGGAAGACGGGTTGAGGTTCTGTTGATGGATGACAACCCATCAGGGAGCTCTGACAGTCACCGGGTAAATCACAAATACCGGGAAGAAGCTGTTGTTGGTATTGTTGACCGGCTGATGAAGGTTTCGTGCCATGCCTCGGTAAATTTACTGCTGTAATCATGTGTATCACGCTTAAAAAACTTTAAAAAAAAGAAAACATGATCATCTTGGCAGGCCATGTGAAGCCGTAGATAAGGAGATAAAGAAGGGAATGTCAGTGTTTGTTATTACAACAGCTGAATCACCTGACAAACTGACTAGACCTTTCCCAAATCCAAACTCCGCCACGCAATCCAGCGGTTTAATAACACTCTGTCATAATCGGACGCCTCTCCGGGGGAAATTCCCAAGCAATGTCGCAGCGGTTCAGAAGTGGCCCCGTCTGTTGTGGAGGACCATCGCGAAGAGCTGTCTGAACCCCCCCCCCCCTCCCCAAAAATCACGAAAACCCACCAAAAAAACCTGAACAACCAAGAAACGTGTTCCTGAGGAAGGCCGACGTCTGAAGATGAAGGAGAAACATCTCGTTCTCCCTGCGATGGTCACGCGCCGTTGAAATGGACCAGAATAATTCAACTGAGCAAGTTTCAGAGGCCCGGACCCCCTCGCCCCCCCCCGTCTCCATCTCACCAGAATGCTTCACATTGGCTGTAGGAGCTTCTGAAACGGGGGGTCAGCTGCCGTCATCCATGCTGCCGTGCTCCACCATGGTGGTGCGACGGCTGTTTGTGGAGATAATCTGCCGATCCGGCCCGACAAGCCGGAGTTTTAAATTGTTTTGTTTTGTTTTGTTTCGTTTCAGATAAATAACTCTTGGGCGTGCGTTTGATGAAGCGTATCTCTTCATAGTGGTATCTTCCTGTTGCTGTCACGGCGACAAAAGCAGCATGATTGCTGCGACTACTTTATATAGAACGACTACGATATGATTACTGTGTAGCAAATATACTACTACTACTACTGCTTCATAAAGTACTTCTGTGATATGATGACGATGTAGCAATATAGCACTACTATTATATCATTTCTATGCAGCAAATGATTAACATAAGGCAAATGTAGCAGATGAACAACTATAACTACTACTTCATGTAGTGCTCATATGATATGATTACAATGTAGCAAATGCATTACTATGACTACAACTACTTCATATGGTACTACTATGATATGAATGTTATGTCGCAAATATACTTCCACTTCCTCATATAGTACTTGTATGATATGACTACGATTTAGCAAATGTACTTCTACTTTTTCTCCATACAGTACTGCTATATGATTACTATGTTGCAAATGAACTTCTACCACTACTTCATATAGTACTACTATGGTTCCGCTTCTGATGTGGGAAGATGGCGGCGCAAATTCATGTTTGCAGCGGCCTCACCCAGTACCGGTGTGGAAAGATGGCAGTATGAATTCACTTTTGTGGCGGCCTCACCCAGTACCGTCCATGCAGTGTCTTTGTCCACATCTGCATCTGAGTTTGCCTTCGTCTGATGGCTGGGAGAGCTGGCGCTGGATCAGCTGGGAGAGCTTGGTCTGCTGTGTCCTGTGGGCCCAGGGACCACGGCCCTACCTGGAACTGTGCCTGAAGAGTTAACACCGAGGGCGTTCTGACAGGATGCAGAAGCGGGGCAGGCTAAGCTAAATGCTAGCCCATGCAGACCGGCAGTTCCGATAACACTGAGGGCGGTCTGGCAGCGGCCTCGCCTGGTGTTGACTGTGGTGTTTTTGGTGTCGTCGTGTGGCGTGCGGGGAGGTGTGTCGAGGGTGTCTGGCTGGGAGAGCTGGCGTTGGATTGGCTGAGGGAGCTTAGGGTGCTGCGTCCTGTGGGCCCAAGGACCACGGCCCTGACCGGAGCTGCACCCGAAGAGAAACCACCAAGGGCGGTCTGACAGGACGTAGAAGCGGGGCAGGCTAAGCTAACTGCTAGCCCACGCAGACCGGCAGTTCCGACAGTCATCCTGGCTGGGGTTCGTTCTCCTGGACAGTGATTTCTTTTTTGTTTAGTTTAGATACATGTGTTACTTTGGATATATGTGTTGTTTGTAGTTTTTGTTTATGTGCTTTTGTCTTTGTGTTGCACTGCTGTGGGCGACGATGTTTCATTTCATTTCATGTGCGCAAGTGCATGAAATGAAATGGCAAATAAAGTGTTTCTGATTCTGTGGTTACTATGAAGTGCTCTATGATGCCAGTTGGTAACTGAATTTTATCTGCTAACTGTTGCCTCCCTTGTAAGTTTCTCTGGATAAAAGCATCTGCCGAATGAGTAAATGCACATCTAAAGACGTGATGTTACGAAACACCTACTTCACGGGTTGTACATCATGGGCAAGACGGAAATACAGCCAGGTATGTTTCAGCGAACCAACAGTCGTGCAGATTTTCTTCAAAGTAGTTTACATACTCCATAAGAAAGATGGCCGACTATTTCCCTGGTTACCATCACTGCTAACATAGAAACCAGTTTATTTTTGATGGAGCCCAGCTATTCTGGCTCTGTGGGAATACCTCAGCCCAGGTGGAATGTGTCACTGGCCAATCAGGTGGCTTGGTTCAAGCTATCTGTTGTATAATAAGATGTGCAGGCTCACCCTCCGAATATGAAGGAGTGTATTAGGCATCAAAAGGGAGGCAAATAGCTCTGGGAAGAATGACAGGTATGATAAACTTTTCTCTAAATGTAGACCAGTTGGAATGTATGTCTAAATAAAACACAGTAGAGTGCATGTTTCTACAGGTGAAGAATAAAGTGATGAAATCTCAGTGGAAACAATCCCCATCATGGATCCAACCTCGCTCCCGGTAGGCAGAAACAACAGACTTTGTTCACAACAGAGGATTCTGAATTCATCTTAAACTGCCTTTAACGTGACTCCTTCGTGGCTGGAAGTGGACAGAGAGTCTGAAGTGGTTGTTTGGCCACATTGTGGTGGGATGCACAACTGCTGTGGTTACAAATACTACCACTGTATTACTACTATTAGTGCTATTTCTTTAACTATTACTCAAAACTATATCATATACCATGATCATGCAACTACCAATGCTGTAACTTTTCATGCTACTATACCCAGATAGAAAAATTGCTGTGGCCCGGACCCGTCCCACACCCGACACTTCATCCGGTCCACATACCGTGTGGAATGATGGCACTTGGACGCTCCGCTCCTGTTTGCCATATCTGGGCCAGAACCAAGCCATAGCAATGCCGCATGTGCCACATATTTGCCAAAGGTGGCCCATATTTGTTTTGTGATATTTGGGCCATATTCACCATTTACCACACGGGCCACTTCAGGGTCACATCCAGATTACATGTTGCAGAGAGCACCACATCTTTGCCAGAAAAGGCCCACATTTGATTTGGCATATTTGGGTCATATTTGCTATTATACATGTGGGCCACTTCAGGCTCACATCCATTTTGTCAGGGCCAGAAGACCATCAGTGCTGTATCATTGTCTGAAGTGGCCCACATCCGGATGCTGTCTGGGTTGTTATTGACACTACAAGTAGTTACTACGAGTACTACTTCTGTTATTATCACAAATGTAAATATTACTGTTACTACAGCTGCTACTATGTTACTATTGCTTCTTACTATTTTTCTGAAAACTTCAATGAGACATACTACCACTATGATACCACAACAGCTACTATATATTACCTCTACTGAGTACTGGTACCGCCACTTGAATGGAAATGTCAAACTAATATTACAAGCAAGTACTACAAGTAATGGTTACTACCAGTACCACTTATGTTAGTATCATTAATATAAATATTACTATTACTATAGCTATTACTGTACTACTATTGCTGCTTACTATTTTCATGTACACTTCAATGAACTATATACTACTACTAATAGTACTAGTACTATTACTACTGTGCCTTCTGAGGCTTGACCTTGAATGTAAACATCAAACTAATAATTTCGTTGATGCCATAACCAGAGAGGTGAAACTGTTGTAAGTAAGGAGAGAGATTTGAAGTTCAGGGCTCATTTTAGGAAAATACCGTAATCACATCCCACCAAACAAAAACATTTTGGGGTTTTTTTTCAGACTCTTTTCAATGCCAGGACACACATGAAGAATTTTCTCTTCTTCTTCTTTTATTTTTTTTTTCCAGCGCTGCAGCGCTTGACAGGAGTCTTCAAATCTGTCTGTGTGGGACTTTCCACCATGACTATAGCCACACTCATTAATCAGCCCCCAAAAGCAATGTCAAACCCTATCTGTCACATTTTAATGATTCATTGCTCAGAGAAGCAGAGAGAAAAACTCCTGAAGTCAGGACTTCATCTGCAGCCAGCGATTCAAAGGCAATTTGTAGATGTTGGTTTGCCGTGTGTAGGTTGCACAGATTTTGACAGATTGCCCATTTGAGGTTTTTTTTGTTTGCGCGGTGTTTGCTGTCACGGAGGAATCCCGAGGAGTTGAGGACTCAGTGAGAGTCTATCTGCTGCTCTGATGAATGGCTGCAGATTATTCACAATCAGATCACAGCAACTCCTGCTGGTCCGCTTGTGAAGAAACCAGACCACCTCAGTTCAGTGGAACGAATGAATGACAGACTAGATAGATAGATAGATAGATAGATAGATAGATAGATAGATAGATAGATAGATAGATAGATAGATAGATAGATAGATAGATAGATAGATAGATAGATAGATAGATAGATAGATAGATAGATAGATAAACAGAATGGCAGGCATGTAGATGAGCAGACAGCCAAACAGCTAGCCAGTTAGCCAGGTAGACAGCTTGTTAACTAGCTGGCTAGCTAGCTAGATAAACAGACAAAAAGATAAGACATAAATGAGCAGACAGACAGAAATATAAAGGGGTTAGAGGAACTTTTAGTCTTCCTCTTCTTTCAGCTTTTTCCCTGTTTTTCAGGAGTCGCCACAGCAGATTTTACAGTTTCCATCAGGACCCTGTGACGGCACAGCACCAATGCTGGCCTTTGTTAACCCGGGCCTCGACCAATGTGGTATGGTCTTGTCAATCCGCATACTGATTTGGCAAACATTTTACATCGGATGCCCTTCCTGACACAACCACTAACCCTATGGATGGGGTCACAGGTAAAGCGCTGGACGCCATCCCAGTATCCATGGACTTGCACCCACGCCTATCGCCATAGGAACACAGACGAACATTTAGTATCCCTGTGAATTCTGCATCCACGCCAACACAACAGCATTTAAAGCGCGGTGACATACTGTACTGTGTTCTGCAGACATATCTGACCGCCATGAGAACGCATGTTGAACTCCTTTCTCACAGATTCCTTGGCACAAATAGAGACATAACCATAACAGAGTTAAAAGTATCACTTAACAGCGTCAGAGCAGCGTTGCAGATGTGTCTGTGTGTCATCTTCTTTCGTCGGAGTAAGGAAAATATTATATAAATGCCTTTGCTTTGCATTTCTGTGTCAGGGGTGTCGAAGGCATGATGAGACACTGGTAGCCCTTTGTTTCAAATGTGGTCTTCAGCAGTGTCTTGTTTTCCCCTCCTCCAAAGAGCCCAATTTAACAAATGTCTGGTTTACATTCAGCTCAACTCCACAAACAAAAGGAAGAAAGGGGGTGTTCTGACTTTCACCGGCGCTGGAAAGAGAATCACACCATCCTGTCGTCTCCAAAGTGTTTAAGTCTGGTTATTTTATCAGATTTTAAGGGTAAGTGGAGGAGAGTTGAAATAAGTGGAATTTTTTTTTTCCCAGAGTGCCAGGAGGTCATAAAAGAAGATTTGTTCTTGTGTCTTTCAACACAAACCATCCTACACATGACAACAGACGTCCGTCGCTGAGTCCAGCAGCCACGATGGGACCTGAATGCCCAAACACACGCTGGGCCACTTTGGGGATCTTCAGGCCATCCCAGACAAATTTTGCAAGTCATGGACAAAATGGTGACCAATGGTCGGCTCTGTAGCAGTGTCAGAACATTTCAGCCATCATCATGTAGCGCAAATTGAGCTACGCAGATAAAAACTGCGACTGTGACAACATCCTTGTGAGTGACCAATAGCAGCAAGGTAGAACATGACATCTGAACACGCCAACTTGTGGAGAGAACATAAACATGTCCAACGGCACCAGATCCTTTACCTTTTCTTTATTTTAGGTTTCTCAAGGAGACAACTTGCCATCAGTAATGCAACTGCACATTTTTTTCGGTAAGACCATTTTGAATGTGTTTTATCTTATAGCACACCAACACATTCTCATCCGTCATATTGCCAGCTATTGAATAAGTATCGACATATATGATGCACCAAGTGAATATGAATATTGATGACATACAGGTTAGACAGTGGTTAAGTGTAGGGTCAAGGTTAATAAAGTTAATTGGGTAGTCGTTAAGTACAGGTTTAAAGATGGGTCTTCTCTTGGCTCGCCACCTTGCCGTGGTGGAGAAGCTTACGTGTACCAATGATCCCAAGAGCTATGCCATCCAGCGCTTGGCTCCTGGTAGGGTCACCCAAGGTAGATAGGTCAAAGGGGAGGTTCAAGACGAAGCACGATCCAACAAAGACCTCAACAGCGGAACTGGTGGAAGACGTCTTCAGGTCACAACGGCAGTGAAGGTGGATGAAGACTGCAACAGACGGTGGTCCCCAATCATCTTGGTTCTCCATGCCGTTGGATTCTAGCCACCCCCTGCCAAGGACCATGTGGTGGCTGCAGGTGCATCAGCCTCTCCACGTAAAAAGCTGTCAACGCGCAGGCATCCTCCCATTATGCGGCTCCAGGATTGGTCTCTACACCCACCTGAGGACCCAGAAGGACCCAGAAGGAGGACGGTCATTCTCGACCCCAAGTGACCACCAATGATAAAGATAGGTGCTGGTTAACTTGCTGCATGTCATATCACCGCTGAAGGGTGACTTCTGTGTCTTATATTGATGCCTTGTCAACAGCATCAATATATGACATCGTGGAATGAGAATGAGAATTTGACATATAGATGGAAAACAAGCATTTTGCGTCTGCCTCAACTGATCATAACTGAAAATATGGACCCGTTTAACACCAATATTTACAACCATGATTTTTTATTTTCCATCCATTATCCATTATCCAAGCCGCTTATCCCAACCGGGGTCACAGGATGCTGGAGCCTATTCCAGCAATCATAAATTTTTGATTTTGGTATACTGTAATAATCCCCATGGGGAAATTCCTCTCTGCATTTAACCCATCCTAGCTGTGTAGCTATGAGCAGTAGGCAGCTGCCGTGCGGCGCCCCAAGACCAACTCCAGTTCGTCTTGCCATGCCTCAGTCAGGGGCACAGACAGGAGTATTAACCCTAACATGCATGTCTTTTGATGGTGGAGGAAACCGGAGCGACTGGAAAAAACCCACCGCAGACACGGGGAGAACATGCAAACTCCATACAAAGGACGAACTGGGATGACCCCCAAGGTTGGACAACCCCAGGGTTCGAACCCTGGACCTTCTTGCTGTGAAGCGAAAGCGCTAACCACTGGGCCACCGTGCTGCCCTAAAAAAGATCGTCCGTTAACGATGTGAACAAACCTTTTACAGCACCAGAAAACATTAGAAACTCAGATTTAGTATTAGTCCTTGTGTTACAAGACCTATCAATCAATTTGGGAGTGACAGCAGCTTCCAGTACAATGTTTTGTATTTTGGTAGAGGGGCGACTCTGTGGCTTGCATTTGAATTAAAGATTTTACTTTTAACAACTTGAATGCAAAATAACTTTTTAAAACTCAGCAGTGATGAATCTCAAATCTTAATCATTGACCCAGACTCCCTCACCCGCACCATCCGGGATTTTCCTTGAACATTAATTGCTCCCACCCTGTGATGGCTTTGGTGGCCTGTCCAGGGTGCCTCCCCGCCTGCCGCCCCGTGACTGCTGGGATAGGCTCCAGCATCCCCGCGACCCTGAATAAGGATAAGCGGTTTGGATAATGGATGGATGGATTAATTGCTCCATTGTTACCCCCTCCACCCAAGGTCATAACATTGGAGGCATCTTCGATCCCACCCTTTCATTCAAGTCAAATCAATTTTATTTTTATAGCCCAATATCACAAATGACAAATTTGCCTCAGTAGGCTTTACAGCAACGCAACATCCTGTCCTTAGACCCTCACATCGGATAAGGAACAACTCCCTAAAAAAATCTTTAACAGGGAAAACAATAGGAAGAAACCTCAGGGAGAGCAACAGAGGAGGGATCTCTCTCCCAAGACACACAACGTGCAATGGATGCTGTATTTACACAATACAACATTGAAAGAGGATAACAGAATTATAAGATAAATGAAGAATATGATGAGGAGGATGCCAAACAGGGTCCAGATACCACCGGAACAGCCCAGGACCTGAGCCACAAGACCACCATCACCATCACCTGACCCTCTCCATCTGGCCATCTAATCACCCCCCCCCCATGTAATTGGCTCAATGATTCCTCCCTCTCCACCTCAAGCTGATGTGTGGTGTGGTGAGCGTTCTGGTGCAAAATGGCTGCCTTGCATCACCCAGGTGGGTGCTACAAATTGGTGGTGGTACAAATGAGTTGCCCCCTTCATTGTGAAGGGCTTTGGGTGTCTTGACAAGCGCTATATAAATGTAATGATGATGATGATGATGATTATTATTATTATTATGATGGAGACCTGACAGGAGGACAGACTACACATGCACACAGGGAACACTCACATCACACCAGTCACATACACGGGAGAAGACACAAGAAAAAAAACACATTCACTAAAACAGCCTTCTTCCACCTTCATAATATTTCTCCACATCCAACCCTCACTGTCACCTACTGCTGCAGAAACACTCATCCATGCATTCATAACATCCGGGCTTGATTACTGCATCAGACTCCTTTACGGTACCACTAACACGGTCCTCAATAAACTTCAGTATGAACAAAACTCAGTCGCCTGTCTGGTCACCATCACCCGCTCACGAGCTCACATTATCCCTGTCCTCCAAGACCTCCACTGCCCCCCCCCCCAGTTAAACAAGGGATGGAATTCAAAATACTACTCCTCACCTTCAAGGCTCTCAACAACCTAGCTCCTCCTACCTCTCAGACCTCCTCTACCAGCACACCCCACCTCGTTGCCTCAGGTCCAGTCTGGTTTGGTAATGCCAACCTCCTGCAAGTCACCAGGACCAAGTACCAGACCTGGGGTCACAGGGCATTCTCAGTTGCCCCCTCGCTGTGGAACACTCAAACCACATCAAAGGTGTCCAGACTCTTGTCTGCATTCAAAAGGCCCTCAGCTCTTCAGGCTAGCCTCTCCCCTCCCCTCCTTGTTTTTATTGCCTAACATTATTACCAATTCTTATCTTTATTAACAGTTTTGTTTTGCTGGTCTATTTTTGCCTCTGGTGTAAAGCGTCTGAGCATTCTGGAAAGTGCTATATAAATCTTATTATCATTGTCATTAAAAAGTGGGTGACGGCACCTCAAAGGTCTGGAAAACGGGTCTCTAAACTCTTTGCCTCTCCACCTTCCTCCACACCTGCCTGCTAACAAACCTACTTATCTCACAAACAGACGTATGAACCGCAGATGTTCTTCATTAGTGTTGCACGTTGGCATTTGAAGAGTCGGGCCCAGGAACACTGACAACCACAGAGACAAACAACACAGCACTCTTCCATCGCAGGACGGAGCCAGCAACTCGTGGACAATTGCCAGTTTGAGCTTATAGGTAGGCTGATGTAATGTTTGTACAATATAGGAATATTTCACTTTGCTGTCAAAGCCGTAACTCACTTGCGTTTATTCAATCCCCAAAGAATCTTCCCCCGCAACCAAGGTCGGCAGACAGTTATTGGTCTGTCAGGGAGCAGGGTGGATGGTGGATGCACGGTGGATGGGTAGATGGATGGTGACTGGATGGGTGGGTGGGTTTAGACCTGCATCTGGTGCGAGATGTTTTGCTGTAGCTTTGCTGATCGGTGAAGCTTGTTAACACTGGGGTGAACGGACGGGGATGAGATGAGTGACTGTACCATGAACAAGAGACTTAAGAGTCCTGGCGAAAACGGGAAGAATCGTCAATAGGTTTTACTGACTGATTCGTTAATTGACTGATCAATTTATTCATTGTTCTATTCTTTCTTCAAATTTTATTTTCACTGAATAACTAGTAAATATGATATTTACCCACCCTACTTCAACCTAAAGATCTGCTCAGTTCTGGATCGACACGTTGGCAAAAGTTTTGAAACTTGCATTTTGTGTTCGGCTGCGTTGAGGAAGAGAGAAAACGCTGTGCTCTGTTACCAGATGCGTGTCGTGATGTGTGTAAAGGACAAATGTTCTCATATCAGTATATGAAAGGACCTTGTGTAACGCAGTATGTTTGGACCCAATTGCAGAGAAGAGGCAGAGGCAGTTGGTAAGTACTAAGTCGCTTTACTGGACTTCAGCAAACACACAATAACCAAAAAAACCACTGCCAAACAGGGCAGCCAAACATGCAAACCGGAATAAACATAAAATACGAAACAAAGGGAACACTCTCTCACACAGAGGAGGCAGACGAGGGTTCAGGAGACACGGGCCTCCGCAGACCGACATGAAGCCTCTCCGAGACTTGGCGACCTTTGTCTGCAAAGCACCCAGTCAAATAGTCCCCAGCACAGGTGCACCTAATCACAGGCCAATCAAGGAGACTGGGCGCAGGTGAACCAAAGCACCAATCCAGAGATGGGAGAGACCAGATCACAGACCATGACAGGTGCACCTAATCACAGGCCAACCAGTACGCAGGTGCCACTCATACTGGCTGATTGCAGGCCGATAGGGAAATGTCACACCTGTTGGCTGCTAATCCTCTGGCCAGTGATCGTGTCACCTTGGGCCAACCTTTACCCTGAACAACATCCTAAGGTTAAGGAAAGGAACCCACATGCTCACAATGCCCATGCACATCCTGAATCCAACATGGCGCCACAGACAGTAGCCTAGGTTCTATACTCTCGTATTTTTTTCTGTTATTTGTTTAGTTTCCAGCACCCACTCACTGACAACGTACAGATAGTCCATATCCGAAGATTGTCGTGTTGTTGTTCTATGTTAGGTACACTGAGAGAGCACTGAAACCAGAGGCAAATTCCATGTCTGTGGGGGTGTCCGGGTAGGGTGGCGGTCTATTCCGTTGCCTAGCAACACAGGGGTCGCTGGATCGAATCCCCGTGTTACGTCCAGCTTTGTCGGGCGCCCCTACTGACACAATTGGCTGTGTCTGCAGGTGGGAAGCCAGATGTGGGTATGTGTCCTGGTCGCTGCACAAGCCCTTCCTCTGGTCAGTCAGGGCACTTGTTGGGGGGGGGGGGACTGGGGGAAATGGCATGATCCTCCCATGTGCTACGTCCCCCTGAGGAAACTCCTCACTGTCGGGTGAAAAGAAGCGGTTGGCAACTCCACATGTATCGCAGGAGACATGTGGTAGTCTGCAGCCCTCCCCAGATCGGCAAAGGGGGTGGGGCAGCGACCGGGACAGCTCGGAACAGTGGGGTAATGGACTATATGCACACTCTCTTCCGCATTCCAACTCGGCCAGCTCAATCATTTCCGGGCAGCGCCGGAAGTGATACGGACAAACGACAACAACAACAACGAAGCAACGGCGTTTTTCACACGGTCTCTTCAAGATCTACCCCAAACTCATGGTTAACGATGTTAGTCGCGTTATCCAAGAAGCATGCCATACGTCAGTTACCAAAAAGGAGAAGGGCTTCAAACTTTACACTTCAAGCTACATCCACAATTACGAAGGTAAGATCTGGACGTGTAATGTTAGCACCTAGCATGTTTTTGTACTAGCCAATGTTAGCGTAGGTGAACTAACTCCCTTATACAAGTTGCTCCTATGAAAAAGACAAATAATGAAAAAATAAAAAAAGATGACTCATTCTCACTCAAAAGGATGAGCTCATTGTTTGCATAAAGTAAGCTAAAGCATACATTCAAATGAAACACCGGAGAATAAAGAAGGACCTCATTTGTATTTAAGCAGTAGTAGAAAGACCTTATCTGTGTGAAAAGCCTGAAAAGATTGTGTTTGGACTTTCTTGCTTGATCGAGTGAGAGTAGGAATACTACCAATAAATGCTAAAATAAAATGTATCCTATAATGTAGCAGATGATTACTTAATCTTATCAGTAAGATAGCAGATAGCTACAAAAATATATTTTAATGATAATAATAACCTGATGCCTTCTACCAGTCTCCTTTCCCGAGGTCTGGCTGAAAGAATCACCACGTCATTCACCAGACCAGGTTTGACACCCTGCATTTAAACAAAAACAAGTTTTCAATAAACATGAATAAATATCCACAAATAAAATAAAAGTACCATGTTAAGAAAGTTAGTTACCATGGTTCTTGGTTTAAGCCACTTCTGTTCGGTTTCTGTGCAGCTGTGTGTTGGGGGAACAGAGGTGATCTTCAGCTGGGAATAATGTGCAGTCTGGTAAAGAAGTGCTGCCACATGGTTGCATAAAGCTGTACCTGCCACACAGGTACACTGGCAGCTCTGTAGCAGCACATGATGGGAATCCCTAAGTACAATCTGTGAAAATACACATCTGTTACAATACATACTGTATTTGCTGCAAGTGCAGTTAAACATTAAAACATCCATTAGCCAAACCGCTTATCCTGCTCGCAGGGTCATGGGGATGCTGGAGCCTATCCCAGCAGTCATTGGGCGTAAGCAATAAATTAGTGAACGTTTGTTATAAAGGAGAATACATGAAAACAGTGAGAAAAATATGAATCATGTATGAATTGATTATATGAATGAGAAAAAAACACCACAGCTGATATGCACTAATGTGTAAATCAAAACTTGCAGCCAAGCCATTACTAATCTCACTTTACTCATTTAAAATAGGGAACACAGAACGTGTGTAAAAGTGACAGAACTCAGAACGCAATAGTTTCTGTGAATCCCATTATTTTTACACACTCGGGTTATATATGGGGTATCATACAAAATATATATTTAACGTAGCATTTAACAGTATTAGATTCATAGCAGTGATATGGTTCACAGAAACTTTGATTTGACGAACAGGAGGAACCTGTCTCGTGAACCAGTCTATACTGAACCTGCAGGATAACTTTCCTTTGCGCTCCAACCGTGAGACTTCTGGCTTTTCCTCGTAGATCTACAGCACCTCAGACCTAATGGATAGTTCTCCTGTTCATCCTTGTTTGAAACTGAGACTGACAATGACGTTAGGAAAATTGTAACAGTGACTGATACATAGAAACATAACGTTAGCAGTAACTTATCACTACGCTAGCACTGGCTAGTACAAAAACATGCTAGGTGCTAAAATTACACGTCCAGATCTTACCTTCGTAATTGTGGATGTAGCTTGAAACATACAGTTTGAAGCCATTCTCCTTTTTGGTAAATGACGTATGGCATGCTTCTTGGATAATGCGACTAACGTCGTTAACCGTGAGTTTGGGGTAGATCTTGAAGAGACCGAGTAAAAAACGCCATTGCTTCGCTGTTGTTGTAGTTTGTCCGTATCACTTCCGGCGCTGCCCGGAAATGATCGTGCTGGCTGAATCGGAAGGCGGAAGAGAGTGTGGCTATAGGCAGGGTCCGAAATTAACTTTTTGGTTTACCGGCCAAGGGCACTGGTAGATGAAAAAAATCTACCGACCAAGCATATTTTTTACCGGCCAAAATAATTAGTATCCTTTTTTGTGCCGTACATACGTTTTCAGTACATATCAATGAGGGAATAAGGTATTGTGTTGAATAAAAGCTTTTAAAAATGTGACAAGAGCAGATCTGAAGCAAAAATATTTTATGTAAAATTAGTCAGTGGTTAAGTGATAAAATGTTACAAGTATGATTTCATGTTTTATTTGCAGTATTATCATAACTACTCGAGTGCTCCACATGCCCATCCCTAGACCCAGACTACTTCTCACTCTACAGCAGCCACTCTCTTTGCACCGTCCATGAAGTCTGGCCTCCTGCTCCTGACAGAGTCTTGGTGCCACAGATCAACAGCACTGGTTGGGTCATACTCCCTGATCTCGGGAGATGACAGCTGCTCCATCAGTAGATCCCAGAGTGTGTCTGAGTTGAGGTTGGACCGCCAATCAGTTTTTTCTTAAATTTATTTCTGATTTTCTCCCAATTTAGGGGCCAATCGATCCCTATTTTAGTTCAAACACCCACCCTCGTACTGAATGCTTTCACCAACTGCATCTCTCCGGCCGGCAGTCTCGAAGGAGACGCCTCGCCACTTTCGTGACAAGGTGACTCCAGGCCGAACCACTGCTCTTTCCACACACACACACACACACACACACACACACACACACACACACACAAGCCAAGTCCGCCCCCCTCCCGAAGACAGAGTTGCCAATTATCGCTACTTCATCGAGTCCGTCCATAGTTGGATCTGACGAGACCGGGGCACGAACCCCGGTCCCCAGTGGGCAGCTGCATCGACACAAAGCCGATGCTTAGACCGCTACACCACCGCGGACCCTGACCGCCAGTCAGTTTTAACCTGTTCCGTGGTGTTGAAGCTAGCACACAGCTAACATTAGTGCAAGCTAGGTGTCACATACTAGTGCTAGCTGGCTAACGTTAGCTACAGCCAGCACTTTGTTTACGCTGTATAAGGATATTTTGAGATGACAACTAAATTCACTTACTCGCACATCCATTCGAAGTCGGAGAGTGGTCTGGCCTTCTTGCCAATGGCATGCACAGTCCTAAACATGTTCTGCTTTTTCCTGCTGGTCTGCTCGGACGTGGCTATTTGCGCCTTTGCGGAGGATGTTGCGAGGACAGGCCCCGGCTGAGCCTGAGAGGCCTTCATACGGGTAATGTGACATCTGGAGGTCTCATGTTCCCTGATGGTTTCTACCTTCGTTATCTGGTTACCGACGACACATGAATTGCTACGGTTTTTGGCCTCCTGGCGACAGACGGAGCAACTCCTTATCACGGTCTGTGCGTTATACTCCAGCCAGCCTCTCGCACCTCCTTTATCGTCATACCTCCACTGTTCACTAAACTTTCTTTTTTTTCGGTTTGGTGGTGATGGTGGCTTCTTCCTCCTCTTCGGGGCACGGTTGTCTTTTTGATGGTGGTTTTGCGCCTTCTAAATATCGACACGTAACTGGTGTTGCTCGCTAATGTTAGTGTAAACTACTAATAAGACACATTAGCCCCTAGCTAACGGGTCTGACCCTTTAGCCGAGCGGTTAGTGATGTCGCCTTGTGGTGCAGTACACCCCGTATCGAATCCCGCACCGGGCAAGAAAATAACCGGTTACATTGGTGGCAGCGGTGGGATCCGGAAGTGTGCAGATCCTCAGAAGTCTCTTCGGAGCGCGGGAAGAACAAAGCGCGAGGGCGCGCTTCCGGGGAGGGTGACGACTGTAAACTACTAATAAGACACGTTAGCCCCTAGCTAGCTAACGGGTCTGACCCTTTAGCCGAGCGGTTAGTGATGTTGCCTTGTGGTGCAGTACACCCCGTATCGAATCCCGCACCGGGCAAGAAAATAACCGGTTACATTATTATGTCATTGCTGTTGCTAAGGAGAGAGAGGGAGAGCGAGCGAGATGGGGGCGGGGTTTAAGTGGTTGGATTTAACTTTTTTTGTTCCTCGCCACGTGGTGGGTAGGCTTCTGAGATTTACTCGCCAATCAGAAACTCTACTCGCATTTGGCGGGCGGCGAGTGTTAATTTCGGACCCTGGATATAGGCTATTGGGGAGAAAAGGGGAGAATTTTTTCCCCCAATAAACATGATCCTGATTATTTATTGATTCTTTCCTCAGGATGACATAGTTAACTAAGTTGAATGGTCTTTCATTACATATACAGCAGATGTCTCGGATTTAAGCAAGCAGAGGGCAGTATGCAAAATGTAGAAACAGAAGGCCTAGATAAGCAATTCATTTAATTTAAGTCTTGTCTAGAAGTAAAAATCACCAATAGATTAGGTATCCTTTCCCTCAACAAAATCTAGTTAATCTGATTAGATAAACGACATGACAGCCCACACCTGTCATTTCAAACGCTGATCGGCAAATATCTCCTCATCTCTGACACTGCAGAAGCGCATCCAGATACCAACCACTAAAGTGAGCCACTGCAAAAATATTAATGATTTGCATATTCAGACGTGTGGATATTTGTATATGTTTAGACTAGCTGTCATCTTAAATATACGAGCAATAAAAGGACATTTGTTTGCATGCAAATCTTCGGGATTTAGCGTTAACACTGGAAGTTTACGCAAACGACCAGTTTGTCTCGGTGGGTTGCTCCCATTAAATAAATAAAGCCACGCTACTAGAGCAGTTTGTCCAACAAGTTCACAAAGAAAAATGGAAATATTGAGTCTCTAATGTTCATTTTTCAAACTTGAAATTAAGAAAGATATGAATATGAATATATCAAGACTTTGGGAACATTGTCCTGAGTAATTGGTTTTATATACAGTATAAATTAGATTTCCTTATCCAGGTACAATGACAGTAACGCTCCATTTGGAGCAAAGTTGATAAAGTCATAGTGATAAGTATTATGTCAATAATAATTTCAATGATAATGTCAATACATAACAATAATGAATGATAAAGTCAAGTGATGAAGTCATAGATAAAAGTCATAGTGGTGCAGCTGTGTGTGTGTGTGTGGGGGGGGGGGGGGGGTTCAGGGAACAAAGCAATTGCAAATCATGTCTTCCTAATTCTTTCCCCTTTTGTTACTTTCCTTACTGCATGTGTGACGCTGCTAAACACACTCATCTGTTCTCTGCACGTCTTTATGTTTTAACACGAGGCTGATGGGGCGGTCAGTGGTTTATGACTTCACTTGCTAAGCCCATTGATTTGGCTACAATCCATTAAAGACATGCAAAGAGAGACGGAGCGTCATCTCTCTGCAACAACAGCCATGACATTTTGATACGATCTGATTCCCCATCAGCAGGCAAAGCAGCCTGTAAGGTTAAGCTAACGATGGCAGACATGACAGCGGTCATGCTTCCATCCGTCCACCCATCCATTCATTATCCAAACCGCTTATCCTGCCCTCGGGGTCGCGGGGATGCTGGAGCCTATCCCAGCAGTCACTGGGCGGCAGGCAGGCAGGGAGACACCCTGGACAGGCCGCCAGGCCATCACAGGGCCGACACACACACACACTTAGGGACAACTTAGTATGGCCCATTCACCTGACCTGCATGTCTTTGGACTGTGGGAGGAAACCGGAGCACCCGAAGGAAACCCACACGGACACGGAGAGAACATGCAAACTCCACACAGAGGACGACCTGGGACGACCCCCAAGGTTGGACTGCCCCGGGGTTCGAACCCAGGACCTCCTTGCTGTGAGGCGCCACCGTGCCGCCCTGGTTCCGTCCAACCTTCGAATCATCCATCCATCCATGATCCAAACCGCTTATCCTGCTCTCAGGGTTGTGGGGATGCTGGAGCCTATCCCAGCAGTCATTGAGCGGCAGGCAGGGGAGACACCCTGGACAGGCCGCCAGGCCATCCAATCAATTTCAAGCAAATTATTAAATGCTAGAAAGAAGAAAAGCTGCGTAAACAAATAAAACCCTGAACCCTGAACCATGTGTTCCACATCGTATGTCCATACAGACGCCAACACCCACCAGAGAGATGGACGGAGTCCATCAAGAACCGACTCATATCTGACAAGTTTTTATTGATGGACCCATAATAGATAAAATAGCTGCATTTAGCTGCCTTCCTCCAGCTTACATCCCTTTTGTTTCTTTTTTCATACATCAGAGAAAGGTTTCTATTTCCCTACTCCGTCCATCTGTGTCTGTTACCATCCGCCATTGCCCACGCGGAGTTAAGAAACGGCGGATCATGTGATGACATCTTATTCGCATTTATAGTCTGCAAATGTGTTTCCCTTGTATGTACTTTTGTCGAATAAAAGGTTTCCACAAACTTAACACAGTTACTGGCAGGGTTTTTGACAGACCGCTCAACACTTCACTCCTTGTGCCGAGGTGGCCAACATGCATCCCTACGCAATTTGATTGGACGTCCAATTACGGATGCCGAACAGCCAATCAAGAGGGGTGACGCGTGGTTACCATGGAGACAACGGACACCTTCAGTGTCACGCCTGCCGTCAAACAAAGCCAAACGGCAGAGGGTAAATTCCTCTTCAGATACCTTGAATAGGGACAATTGAGATTTTGACGAAAGACTACAGCGTGAAACTTGACCAACACAATCAGCCAGAGTTCTGAGAAATGAGAGAGAGAGAGAGAGAGACTGACGGAGGGATGGAAATAGATCAAGTTGATAATAGCGACACTTCCTCTTCGTCTTCATCTTCTTCTTCTTCTTCTATCAGCTGCTCCCATTAGGGGTCGCCACAGGGGATCATCCGTTTCCTTTTTTTAACTGCAAAATTAAGTTTTAATAACACAAAAAAATAAACAGAATCGTTTGCTTCCAACACAGCACCCAGTGCTCTACAACAGATGCAGCAAAAAACAAACAAACAAACAAAAAAAGCAAACTACAGCGTGGGAAAATGGGATCATCGTTTCCATCTCTTCCTGTCCCCTGCATCTTCCTCCGTCACACCAGCCACCTGCATGTCCTCCCTCACCACATCCATAAACCTCCTCTTTGGCCTTCCTCTTCTCCTCTTCCCTGGCAGTTCCATATTCAGCATCCTTCTCCCAATCTACCCAGCATCTCTCCTCCACACATGTCCAAACAATCTCAATCTTGCCTCTCTTGCTTTGTCTCCAATACCGACACCTCCACTACAAGTGATGTTCACCACATTAGCACCGTTGTCCACTTGACACGGTCACAAACAGCCTTACCTCATCTCAACATCTGAGTAGAAGAAACACAGCAGAAGAAGAAGAAGAAGAAGAGGAAAAACAGAGATGGCGATGGGAGAAAAGGAGTGATAGAGAGAAAATGAAAGTGAGAGGCAGAGGGCGAGAGAGGAAGGAGTAGAGATAGAGGGAGGAAAGTGTGTGTGTGTGTGTGTGTGTGTGTGTAGGGGTCACAGGATCAGCACTGATCACCCATGTTCTCATCGGGCCGTGTTTCAAAGCTCGGGCTTTAGGGAGGGAGGGAGGTGGGGTGCCGAGCTCTGCTCAGAATCAAACCCGCCTTTGTTTAACAAAACACCCACTAATCGATGACATCGGAATATTTCAGACAACTACTTCCATGGATTCGCCTGCAATCAGGTAGACTTGATGCACCCAAAAATGTTTTGACGGATTCCAAGGTTACTGAAGTTTTTTTTTGTTTTTTTTTGGTGAAAGTCTGAACAAAATATTTTGATAAAGAGAAACCAGACACAAAATTAATGGCCCCGTGTTGAACCTGACCTGTAATGGGGTTTTTTCAGGCAACGTTGCCGTGTAAATATATTGTGGCCGTACTCTGCGGCGTCGGAGCCACATCCGTTTGAAAGGTGCTCGTGAGATTAAAGACCACTGTGAAGGTTCCAGAAGAAGAAAAAAATGCAATATATCGATTTTCTTGAAATTTGAGACGACATATTGTTGAAAATTAACATGGCAAACAGCCATTTTGTTGAGCAGAGTGATAAAATGTTAGTTGAACATACTACTATCATTTTTTAAATAAATATACTTAGAGACTTTTTTGGGGAGGGGGCAGTGGCGCCCCCAAGGGGTGGCCAGGGGTGGCCACGGCCTCCCTGATACTACCCCCCCCCACTGCCCCCCCCCCAGCCACGAGTCGCATATGCAGAATATGCTTCTGATTATGCTTCTATCTGATATCTTACATTAGGTGCTGTTCATTTAAATCAATAATGTATATTTTTCTTAACTCTCATATTGACAGTTGTCAACTAGCCTATACAGTATACTACAACAGCATCATAGAATTCCCGAAATTCAGTCATGGCTTTTGGTTTTGGTGTGCCACCCCAAGATTTTCAATGGCCCCATTTGGCCCCCCCCTATGAACAATTTCTGGGGGCGCCACTGGGGGGGGTCCCTTTTTTCTCCCCAATTGTACTTGGCCAATTACTCCACTCTCCCGAGCCGCCCCAGTCGCTGCTCCACCCCCCTCTGCCGATCCGGGGAGGGCTGCAGACTACCACGTGCCTCCTCCGACACGTGTGGAGTCGCCAGCCGCTTCTTCTCACCTGACAGTGAGACGTTTCGTCAGGGGGGTGTAGCGCGCGGAAGGATCACGCTACCCCCCCCCCTCCCAACAGACTCCCCGACCGACCAGAGGAGGCGCTAGTGCGGCGACCAGGACACATACCCACATCCGGCTTCCCACCCGCAAAAACTGGCCGGCTGGCTGGTGGCAAGCTAGCTACGAACTCCGAAAACGTTTGAGCAATTTTTCTATTCGCCGTCCATTTTCATTAAACTGTCGATATTTGACATGCACGTAGTTCATTTCTCGCCTGAAAATTTCCAAGAAAGTGACTTTAAAGATGAAACACCATACGAACATTGTAAAAAACTTACCGTTGCTCGGCTCCGCTGCTTTCAATGCCGCGCTTGAAGACCGAAAGGCACGCTGGGATATGTCTGTCGACCGGTTCATACAAGTTTACCAACCGACGTATCCTCGCTCAATACTTCCGGGAAAAAATAACACTTCCGGGGGGAAAATAACACTTCCGGGAGTTTTACAAGAACGCAGCCAGAGACAAGAACGCAAGATTGAGAAAGGAGGGACGCCCGACCAAGCCGGAGGTGACGCGGGGATTCGAACCGGAGATCCCCGTCTTGCTAGGCAACGCTACCCGGACGCCCCGCTTAAAGCCTAATTTACTGTCAATAAGGCTGCATCGGTGACGCGCCTCTGTACGTTATTTCACGTCATGAACTGTAGCGAGACAACACAAACGTGGGAGAATTCAAGATGGCTGACTACCGCTCTTGTTGCTACAAAAGTTAGCATAGTGTAAACTACTAATAAGACGCGTTAGCCCCCTAGCTAACGGTTCTGACCCTTTAGCCGAGCGGTTAGTGACGCCGCCTTGTGGTGCAGTACACCCCGTATCGAATCCCGTACCGGGCAAGAAAACAACCGGTTACATTGGTGGCAGCGGTGGGATCCGGAAGTGCGCAGATCCTCAGAAGTCTCTTCGGAGCGCGGGAAGAACAAGGCGCGAGGGCGCGCTTCCGGGGAGGGTGACGACTGTAAACTACTAATAAGACGCGTTAGCCCCTAGCTAGCTAACGGGTCTGACCCTTTAGCCGAGCGGTTAGTGATGCCGCCTTGTGGTGCAGTACACCCCGTATCGAATCCCGCACCGGGCAAGAAAATAACCGGCTACAATGGCGACCGGCTCCGGTGGTAAGCTAAAGCTAGACCGGCGTCGGGTCAGATTCAAACCTGGCTGGCACGGAGCTTCAGCGATACAGACCGCTTTTGAAAAGCCACCGGGCTGCACGATGAGGTGTGCAGGCTCACCGTTAGCAAAGGACGAAGCGTGTTAGCCTTCGAAAGGGAGGCAAACGGCTCTGGAAGTATGACAGACAGGTGTGGTAAAACCTTGTTCTACGCCAGTAATGAGAGACGACGTCAATGGGTCACACAACGCAGATGGAAACGTGCGGCGGCAGCCATTTAGTTAAACCGGAAGAACAACAGAGACTGCCCCGCAGGCAGACCGGAAGGGAGGCTTGGTAACTATAGCAACCACAACCAATACTGGCGCTAAATGTAGACCACGTGGAATGCTTGTCTAAATAAAACACAGACACACTTTGCAACAGGTGGAAAATTAAAATGAAGTGATTTGACCTCGGCGAATAAGAAGAACGCATTAAAATACCAAATGTGTGTGGTGGTGGTGGGGGGTCCTAAATCCTGCGCTGTTTACAGAGTACTAGAAACCTAGTTTATCTCATGACTTCTTTACTTATCATTTGAGGAGACATCATTTGTTTGGGTTTGTTTGAATTTCGGTTATCAAATTTCACTTTTGCACATTTGGGAGCGAATGTGGGAATGAATTCATTTCGCTGGTGTAATCTGTGGCTTTCATCAGTTCATCTCCTCATCTGTTAGACGGATCCCGGCTGGAAAAACCGCTTGTAATGTGTAGCCAGGCGCGGATCTACGGGGGTGGCAACAGGGGTGGCAGCTGCCACCTCTGGGACACAGTCTTGCCACCCCATTTAGAAATCAGATAATATGTTTTTAAAGTATATTTTATGTACATGCATGGTGAAGGTCAATGAGACCCGCACCAAACTCATCTCAAACAGAAGTCGCCGATTTAGAATCCCCCCTCACAGGCGTGGATCTACGGGGTGGCAGCTGCCACCTCTGGGACACAGTCTTGCCACCCCTGTTGCCTGCCACCCCATTTAGAAATCAGATAATATGTTTTTAAAGTATATTTTATGTACATGCATGGTGAAGGTCAATGAGACCCGCACCAAACTCATCTCAAACAGAAGTCGCCGATTTAGAATCCCCCCTCCCCCCTCACAGGCGCGGATCTACAGGGTGGCAGCTGCCACCTCTGGGACACAGTCTTGCCACCCCTGTTGCCACCCCAGGAAAAAAATCTCTAGATCCGCCACTGTGTGTAGCTAGATTCAAAGTCCAGCAACGACATCTGTGCCAGGACACTTACTGTAGTATTTAGTAGTGTTTGTGAGACTCGGGTGGTTTTAGTGGCGTGAAGGTGTTGGGAGTGTGGACGGTGTCACCAGGCCGTCATTGACTGTTAATACGAGTTTCTCAACTCCGTTCCCTGTTCTCTTTCATCAGGATGCCGGGGCGCGTGAGGAAAGCGTTGCTAAAAGGCACACGGCTTCACGGAGGCTCGGCCTTTGGCGAAGATGGATGTCGTCCACTTCCCCCGTGTGAAATCTGTTGAGCGAGGACGCGTTTTGGAGGATAAACGGGCGAGCGATAAAAACCCCAGCCGGTAAGAGTTATGCCCCTCTAAAAGCAGCGTAAAGCACCGCGGATTTACAAAGGGGGATGAGAGTTTGGCTCCCCCCCCCACCACCACCACCACATACACACACACACACAAAGCTGAGGGCAGGGGAACTTGATGCATATGTGGGCTGAGAACAAGAACATGAAAAACAGAAATGCGAAAGCCAACTTTTCACGGCCCGGGATTTGATATCGGGACTGAAATGTAAGTGAGGTGTTTGAAACGTGTCGTACGAGGGAGAGCTGTGGCCGTCCCCCAGCGTTCTGCACCCGGCGCAGGAGGGACGGGGACGTGCACAGGGCGGTTTCCTTTATGGGCACCTGAGGGGAATTAAACATGAAACAGCCGCTGGGATGAGAGGAGGCCTCGCGTGAGCCACATCCCATTCCCCAGCCGGATCTCATCGGTCTTCTCCTGGTTTCGTCTTGTCATATGCCGTCTACCCTGTCATCACAGGAGGGACTCGCGTCGCTGTTTTCCGAGTCTCAAGGAAGTCTTCAGTCCGGGACTCGAGTCCCGAGTCGAGACTGACAAGTCCCAAGTCCTAAACGAGTCCTTCTGCACTTTTCATCAAATTTAATGCATATTTCAAAATTTCACCACAGAGTTATACTTGTGACATGCTGGGTGGATGGATGGATTTATTCTGGATTGATCCAGAGTGGATCTGTAACGAGGGAACCGAAGAGTTGATCGGCTGCGCGTGTTTTAGAAGCGTTTTATCTTTGGACTTGGAGAAAGTTTCCAGTCTTTGAAGTCCAAAAGCTCAAGTCCAAGTCAGGTCATGAGTCACCGGCAGTAAAGTCAAAGTCCAGTTGTAAGTCTTTTGCGGTTTTGTCGAGGCTCTCGCTCCTTTCAGACTGCAGAGGTTTCGGACTTTAAAGTGTCGCCGTTACTTGAACCCGGTTACCTCCTCTTGAAAATGACCCGCGAGACGTTTTTGTGTTTTGGGTGACGGTTTAAGGACGACCGTCGCTCAAACGGCGGCTCTCTGGTTTGAAATGAGACTTCCTTCTTGTTGAATTGCGGAACCAGTAGGTCATTTACAGACCAGTGTTTTTCGATGGGAAGCACCTTCGGGGTCTTTCTCTCACGGGGCCGGCTGGTGGGATTCCTCGGCCCGTCGGCACACAGTGGGGCTTTAGTGTTCAGCCTGCTGGATCACTGAGCAAGAGGCGGAGGGAGGAAGACTATTCTCTTTTCTCTCCGGTGGGTCTTTTTCTTTTTAGCTTGCGGGGGCATTCTCCTCGCCACCTCATGTATGGAAACCTCTCCCCCCCCCCCCCCCCCTGTGCTCTCAGAGAGGAGGGATCCTTTCCTCTGGGAACACAGTCACGTTCTGCATGGAGACATTCGTCTGGTTTCCCCCGCCGCGCACGGTGATCGCGTGTTTTTATTTTTATTTTTCACAGCAGTTTTCTTGGTTTTTGCGTGTACTGTTCCATCTCGGATGCCCGGGCGGTAGTCGTGACATTACAGTATTGGTTTACTGGGGGAATTCTGCTGATGTGAACATTTCCTGACTGATTGTGGGATTGATTATACGTAGACGGGGTCCCTTTATTTAAGAGTTGGGGGGTCCGTGAACACGTTTAAAATGGAGTCGCAGTGGTAATTTAACTCTTGGGTGTTATTTTGAAATGGAAAACTAGATAAATAAAGGTTTTGGGTTCGTAAAGAAGGCGCCTCAGTTCTGAAACCGCTTCGTTCTCTGTAGTTGGTGCGGATCCAGCACAAAGATCTGATCAGTTTTAACTTCCTGGGCATCTTGTTGATCTGATGAAGCTATACGGGAATAAAGTATATAGATTTCCGTCTACATTTCTGTTTTTTTATATTATTAAGATGGAATATTCTGTTGGGCCTGTACTCTTTAACAGAGATCCGTCTTTTTATTTGCCTTCTTTTACACAGACCTTTATTCACTTCGTAGTGACGATCTCCACATCTGCTGTGTAGAATACACCCACTATTATGTCATTTACATTTCCTGTACATACGGATGCATTACATTTTAAAACATGTTACGTCTTATGTGGTTTAGGCGAGTCCGTCGGTTTCCTTGTGTTTGCAAACCTTCGGGGTTGATAAAAACCAGGGTTGGTGGTTCAATTCCCAGCGTAGCTCAGCGGGCAAAGCATGGCGGTAGAACGACAAGAGTGAGGGCGTGTAACTCCCACCCGCGCTTATGTAAACACCACCGATAAGCGGGCGTATGTTATATTAGGTGGGAAAAAAAAGCTTTATATTTCAATATTTCCAATACTTCCGTCATGATGTCAGACGTGGACTCACAACGCAACACCCCGCTTCCTGTGGAAGAGGGTGCTGCCGTTCTGAAATGGTGGACATGTTGGGTTTTTTTTGCAAGACAACTTATAAAATGGTCATTCACGTCCAGGTTGTAGACTTGAGTCTTGCATCAAACCCCGGGCGACTTTGGTCTGATGAAACACTCTAATCCCATTGGTCACAGATTAGCAAAGGGGGTCAAACTCTCGATTCCAGCTTTAGTTAATTTAGTGACCTTATCAGCAAACACCGCTATTCAGACATGGCTGCCCCTCCCGGCTGGGCAGTCCCCGATTAAACAGGAATGTTTGGGACACAGCGGTGAACGCCCGTTTGTTTGGCGTTTACAGCGGAGGCCTCCTCCCTCCGTAGCTTGGGGGGACGATGGGGAGCACATGCGGCGGCCGTCAGTCGTGTCAAGGAGGTGCTCGTGTGCAGCGTCACTGTCAAACGTATCGGACACTCCCCGCCACCTCAGCGCCTCCACCCGGACCCCCCCCCCCCACACACACACACATAGGCACACATGCAAACACGCACAAAGATATAGACACACACATGCAAATGTGTGTGTCTAGTATATCACTGGCATGCACACATACATACATGCGCACACACACGTGTGTGTTTATATGGGTGTGTGCTTAGGGGGGTTATGAGAAAATAGGCCCCCTGGGTACAAACGCAGGTACACTGACTTGCAGCCAACAGCACGATAACTAAATTCACCTGAGTTACGCTGCACATACACAGTTAACACCAACAGCATATTAACTAAGACGCACATTCACCTGCCGTTTCTCAGCACGACTTTTGGGGCTCTGTTATTGACACGGATGACTCGGCCCTTTGACTCCGCGACAAGAAATGCAACGTTTTGGGGGGGGGGGGGGGATTTTTTTTCTCCCTTTTTCTCCCCAATTGTATCCGGCCAATTACCCCACTCTTCCGAGCCGTCCCGGTCGCTGCTCCACCCCCCTCTGCCGATCCGGGGAGGGCTGCAGACTACCACACGCCTCCTCCCATACATGTGGAGTCGCCAGCCGCTTCTTTTCACCTGACAGCGAGGAGTTTCACCAGGGGGACGTAGCGCGTGGGAGGATCACGCTATTCCCCCCAGTCCCCCCCCGCCCCCGAATAGGCGCCCCGACGGACTAGAGGAGGTGCTAGTGCAGCGACCGGGACACATACCCACATCCGGCGATCCCCGTGTTGGTAGGCAATGAAATAGACCGCCACACTACCCAGACGCCCCAAGAAATGCAACGTTAATAACAGCGACTTCACGCAGAGGCTCTGGCTTAGGGGCCCCCTGAGACCTTGGGCCCCTGGGCCTGGACCTGGTAGGTCCTTTTATTGAACCACCCATGGGTGTGTGTGTGTGGGGGGGGGGTGTTTGGACAAGTTACGATCAGTAAATATGCAGTAATAACTGTGACATTGCACATCATGCATCATTAATTTTGGGCAGCATGGTGGTCCAGTGGTTAATGCTGTTCCTCACAGCAAGAAGGTCCTGGGGTTTGAACCCCAGGGTGTCCCGGGTCCTTTCTGTGTGGAGTTTACGTGTTCTCCCCGCGTCTGCGTGCGTTTCCTCCGGGCGCTCCGGTTTCCTCCCGCCATCAAAAAGACGTGCGCGTTAGGGTTAATACTCCTGTCTGTGCCCCTGAGCAAGGCAGTGGGGAGAAATCACTGTGGAGTTGGTCCGCGGGTGCTGCAGCTGCCCACTGCTCCTATCCAGTAGGGTGGTTTGAATGCAGGAAGTAAATGTCGTTTGCATGTATGTACCAAACGACTGGCGAAGAGTATTCTGTTGATTTCAATGGCTAGTTAGAGCGTTAACATCGTCGCGGCTGCACCAGGTCTTCACCACAGCGCCGCATCTCCTACGGTAGCGGACTGTATTGTGTACTGGGTCGTGTGGAAACCTCTGACGAGAACCTTCACACTGCGCTGTTTCTCGTTTCCATCTGGTGTCCAGACACCCGTGGATTATCAGTAGAAAGACAAATCACCTGCTCTCCGCTTGACCTCGTTGCCCCTGGTCGACGACCCCCGTAGATCCCGAAGGCATCAAGACGCGTCCACAGATGTCCATACTCTGCATTACACGTTAGAAAAGGGATGGTTTTAGCGAGTGTTTGGTACGCTTTCCAGTGGCTGACAGCAGACGGGTCTCTGTCTGATGCGCCCTCGAGTCCCGCCCGTGTGACGCTGCGAGACGAGCGAAACAAACGCTACGAGTAGAAAAGGATCTCTGTCAGTGTTACCGGTCAGGATTATCACTTGATTCTAGAGGCACACATCTAGGCCGTACATGCAAAACATAACACACACACACACACACACAGCTTTATTTTTCTATCTTTGTGAGGACCCTCATTGACTGCCTTCATTCTGTGGTCCTGAACCGTAGCCTTTAACCTACTTCTAAGCCCACCGAGGCACATTTGTAATGTGGGCTATACAAAGAAATGGACTTCTAACCTTGACGCTAAACCCAAGTCCCAACCATAAAATAGACCCTTAAATAAGGCAGGAAGGGTCTGAATGTCCTTTATTTGTGTCCCCACAAATGCAGGAAAACAAAGCACACAGGCGGTTCTCCCCGCTTCTGTTGAAAACACGGAGTGATTGATTGTTGGGAAGCGGCGGTAATGCTGTAGTGCTGGTATGCCCATTACAGACACATCCACACACCCCTACCGAATTCCAGCACGCCGGTGAGTCAAGGCGTCAGAGACGGGCCTGAAGTACGCCTGGAATTCACATTAATTCATGTTTAAAAGCACGGGGAGGACTTGTTGCTCACTGTTTAGAGAGAGAGCGAGAGAGATCTTCCACCTCTCTTTCCTCTTTTTCTCCCTCCAGTCCCCCCCCCCCGCCCCCCACCCACCCACCCCTCCCCCTTAACCGCCCTTTAAAGACACCAAAGCAAACAGCGGGTCTTTCATGTCCAAGCTTTTAGGCCTCCGTCCTGGGCCGGTCGGTCTCATAAAAGGTCAATGCCGCTTCACGGACCGCTGGGTCACATGAGAGGAGCGGCGCTCGCTGCAGTCGGCAGAGACGAGCAGAGACACAGGCGACACTCAGCCCGACCCAACTGACTTCGCCCGCCTTTGTTTTTTTTTTTTGTTTTTTTTTTTCTGATTTATTAGCCTTCACCTCACCTGCACAAACTGTGCGTATTTTCTCCTCAGTCAGTGTTCTGTGATGATTTTCAGCCCCGGTGACGAGTGGATTTGTTTACGTGAACTGACTGGACCCAGAATGCACCACATCTATCAGACCTACAGCGCTCCAGTCCCCCACACACAACACAGACACTGATCCAAACACAGCCAATCAACAAACGGCTTGGTGCAGAAATAACAATTCGCAGCACAAACCGGTTGTTCCACCATTTAAATAGCCCCGCCCCTTTTTAGCAACGCTGATTGTGATTGGTGGACGGTGAATGGGCGGCAGGGGCCGGCCTGCAGCGAGTGTCCTGAACGAGTAGCTAGGTTGAAATTTTCTTTAGCTTCTTTGTTCAAGCCTTCATGGATTTACAGGTGTTTCCCGAGCGATTTGTTCCTAACGAAGATATCATCTTTTTTTTGGGGGGGGGGGTTTCCCCCGTTTTTCTCTCCAATTGTATCTGGCTAATTACCCCACTCTTGCTAGCCGTCCCAGTTGCTGCTGCTCCACCCCCTCTGCTGATCCGAGGAGGGCTACAGACTACCACATACCATGTGGAGTCGCCAGCCACTTCTTTTCACCTGACGGTGAGCAGTTTGGCCAGGGGGGCGTAGCGTGTGGGAGGAGCACGCTATTCGCCCTAGTCGTCCCCCCCCCCCCCCGAACAGGTGCCCTGACTGATCAGAGAAGGCGCAAGTGCAGCGACCAGGACACATACCCACATCCGGCTTCCCACCCGCAGACATGGCTAATTGTGTCTGTAGGGAACGCCCGACCAAGCCGGAGGTAACACGGGGATTCGAACCAGAGAGCCCCATGTTGGTAGGCAACGGAATAGACCGCTACGCCACCTGGATGCCAACATCACCTTTTTTAATGAATAAGAACTCCATAATGTCCATAATTGCTGAATTATCATTCAACGACAGACGGGTTCATTTAGCCCAGTGGCCTAATGTGAACAAGCATACTTTGAAAATGAACATTGTGTTTTCTTTTATTATTTTTTTTTGCTCAGCCATTTTTTGTCTTCTTCACGAGTGAGGGTAGGATGGAGCGGGAGATTGACAGGCGGATCGGTGCAGCATCAGCAGTAATGCGGACATTGTACCGGACCGTTGTGGTGAAGAGGGAGTTGAGCTGGGAGGCAAAGCTGTCAATTTACCAGTCAATCTTCGTTCCAACCCTCACCTACGGTCATGAGCTTTGGGTAGTGACCGAAAGGGGGAGATCGTGGATGCAAGCGGCTGAAATGAGTTTCCTCCGTAGGGTGTCTGGGCTCAGCCTCAGAGATAGGGTGAGGAGCTCGGACATCCGGAGGGAGCTCGGAGTAGAGCCGCTGCTCCTTCACATTGAAAGGAGCCAGTTGAGGTGGTTCAGGCATCTGATCAGGATGCCTCCTGGGCCCCTTCCTTTGGAGGTTTACCGGGCACGTCCAACTGGGAGGAGACCCTGGGTTAGACCTAAAACTCGCTGGAGGGACTACATGTCCAATCTGGCCTGGGAACACCTTGGGATCCCCCAGGAGGAGCTGGAGGGCATGGCTGGGGAGAGGGGCGTATGGAGTGCCCTACTTAGCTTGCGGCCACCACGGCCCGACTCCAGAAAAGCGGCTGATGATGAGATTTTTTTTTGTACATAGGCTTATAGAGAATTTAATTTGGCGTGCTTACATTCTTATGTCCATTATTGGATGACGTCAAAAATATCCCAAAATCCTGAATTTCCCATGTACATGTTTTTCAATGGTGACAGTGATTTATTCTGTGATCAAACCTGACACTCCATGAAATGAAAAGACCGACATGACCGACGTGAGGGAGGAACTTTATTTTGGCCGTCCGACTTTAAATAAACAGAAACACACACCATCCCTCCTACAGCGAGCGACGAATCTGTCCATCCGTCCATCCATCCATTATCCAAACCGCTTATATCCTGCTTTCAGCATCGCGGGGATGCTGAAGCCTATCCCAGAAATCATTGGGGGGCAGGCGGGGAGACACCCTGGACAGGCTGCCAGGCCGTCACAGGGCCGACCCACACACACATTCACACCTAGGGACAATTTAGTACGGCCGATTCACCTGACTTACATGTGTTTGGACTGAATCGGCACACCCGGAGGAAAGCCACACAGACACGGGGAGAACATGCAAACTCCACACAGAGGACGACCCGGGACGACCCCAAAGGTTAGACTACCCCGGGGCTCGAACCCAGAACCTTCTTGCTGTGAGGCGACCGCGCTAACCACTGCGCCACCGTGCCGCCTTGGATGGATATCATTTGCATAATTTCTCCAGTAGATGGTGTATGGCTCTTGGTGTGGTGAACCTAAAAGGTACAGAAAAGCTACCCGGTGTCTTTGTAGTTTTAGTATCCCCAGTGTCAATTAGACTCCTTAGCTGGGTATTCAGTCTTTTAAATGCCCTGTTCAGCCCACTGGAGCACATCTCATTACTACAGTGCCATGATGTATTTCTCCCCGCCCACCACGACAAGTCTGTCACAATCCCCAAATAGGTTTTTATAAATCAATATACCCCCATAGTCATTTGAAAAGCTGTTCAATATTGCCACGTTGGATAACACCGAGGATCAGTCTTCCTCCCTTCAAACTGTGCACACTAGTGCTGGATTATCTTTCAATGCCCTCCCACTGCTGCAGCGCACACGGCCAAGCAGCCCGGGTCGGTGCGACGCCGCCGGCCTATAGGAGAGGACCTCTCTGTGCAGGATCACATTCGTTTGGAATGGAGCTCCGGGGTCTGCGGTGTGAAAAAGATCTCTTGTGACCACCAGATGATGCCAAATCCACCAAAACTGAGCAAATTAAACGTGGCAACTTCCAAGTAATTTGTGCTGTAGGAATAGCCGTTATCAGGAGCGTCACCCCCCGAGCAGGCATCAGAGAGGGCTTTCCATCAGACCTCTGCTCTGCTCATTAAACTACACTGCCGTGTTTCATGCTAACGCCACGAGCTTAGTCTGGGCCTGATTAGCGGACGGGGACGGGGGGGGGGGACGACTGAGGCTGACCGTGATGTGATGATGCAAAAGCCTGACATCATGGAGTCGGAGAGCCTCGCAGGTTGGCCGCCACGTCTCGGCGCTGCGGCCTTCGATGCTGAGTCATTTGTTATTGACTTTGGGTGGCAGTGGACGTTGACGGTCCGACGGTCTGGGGAGCGGCCCTGCAGACATTAGAGCATCGAGGTGCACGCTGCCAGAATCTGGAGAAAACGAAGAACAACAGGACTACTGTAGTCACAACACAGAGCCCCAAACAATACCGAACTCGACCTTAGGTGTTGGTACTGGGATGCTTTATGGAAACAGTGGGGACGGTACAGGGCTGTTGGTTTGTTTGTCTGTAAACAGAACCAGGCAGGAAGACCCGGCTGTATCGGTACCCCGGTAGGTTTTAGTGCTATTTTGAGCTACTCCGGTGATTACTCGAGGGGTAGTTTCCTTTAACCTAAGGGCTCGGCTATCTGTGACAGCAAACCTTGAGCGGGACAAGGTCAAGTGTCTTGCTCAAGGGCACATGCACCGTTATCACTGCAGTTGAAAGCTTTCTGTTCTGCTGGCAGAAGAACATAAACAAGCCTCCCTGATTCAAGAGTCGAGATTCTTTATTTGCTACGTGTCGTTACAGAAGAACAAGAGAGTAAAATTCCCGAGCTCCTCGACACTGCAGCAACAACAGTAACTGAACGACAACGAAACAGAACAAAAAGGCAGTAATAACAATAGATAGTGTGTGTGTGTGTGTGTGTGTGTGTGTGTGTGTGTGTGTGTGTGTGTGTGTGTGTGTGTGTGTAGGCCCAGCCTTAATAAATGTGCATATGTGTGTGTAGTTGTCTGCATATCCATGCATGTCTGTGCATGCCAAGCTACCTCTTTGTGTGTGTGTGTGTGAACTGATGATCCGCTGAAGACCACAGGTCAGTACCAGTCAGTCCGGCACCAGGCTTAGTTTGTTCAAAAGCCTGGCTGCTTGGTGGAAAAAGCTGTTCTGGAGCCTACTGGGCCGGGCTTTGAGGCTGCGGTACCGCTCGCCTGACGGTAGCAGCTGGAACAGTCCATAGTTGGGGCGGCTGGGGTCTTTGATAATCCTACAGGCTTTGCTGACACAACGCCCGTCCTGTATGGAGGGAAACTCATCCACTGGCGTCCTGGACCGTCCGCACAACCGTCTGCAGTGTGTTGCGGTTGTGGGCGGTCCAGTTCCCATGCCAGGCGGTGATGCATCCAGTCAGGACGCTCTCGGTTGTGGCTCTGTAGAAGGCCCGTGGAATCCTGGGCCCCATGCCGAACTTCTTCAGTCCCCTGAGGGGTGAAAGAGGCGTTGCTGTGCCTTTTCCACCACATGGCTGGTGTGTTCACTGCAGGTGAGGTCCTCGGTCCTGTGGACGCCGAGGACCTTGACGCTCTTGACCCTCTCTACAGCAGTCCCGTGGATGGTGATGGGGTCCAGCCTCCCCCCCCCTCTTCCTGTAGTCCACAATCAGCTCCTTGGTTTTGTCGACGCTGAGAGAGAGAGAGGTTATTCTCCAGGCCGCCAGTCCATCACAGGGCCCACACACACACACAAACACACACATTCACACACAAACACACACACACACATTCACACATAGGGACAATGTAGTACGGCCGAGTCACCTGACCTACATGTCTTTGGACTGTGGGAGGAAACCCACGCAGACACGGGGAGGACATGCAACCTCCACACAGAGGACGACCCGGGACGACCCCCGAGGTTGGACGACCCCGGGGCTCGAACCCGGGACCTTCTTGCTGTGAGGCGACCGCACTAACCACTGCACCACCGTGCCACCCTTTTTTTTTTTTTTTTTCATGTTCTTCATTGCTGAAAAACGCCTAAGAAGTGAGATCTGTTAGACATGGCGTGTGTGTGTGTGTGCGCACGTGTGTACAACTGGTGTGTGCAGATCTGTGTGTGTGTGTGTGAGTTTACCTGTGTGCCTGTTGAGCTTCTTCCACCTACCTGTGTTGCCATTGTTCCTGTGCATTTGTGTGTGTGTGTGTGTGTGTGTGTGTGTGTGTGTGTGTGTGTGTGCGTCCGTGCGTACATGTGTGCGTGTTTACCTGTATGTCTTTCTGACGGTCTGCCTGCCTTTTGTCTGTCTGTCCACTTACCCGCATATTGGTGTTATTCCTGTCTGTCTCTGATCCTTTTTGTCAGCCTGCGTGTCTGTCTGCCTGCCTGTCTACCTGCCTGCCTGCCTGTCTTTCTATCTGTCTGTCTACCTGCCTGCCTGCCTGCCTGTCTACCTGTCTGTCTACCTGCCTGCCTGCCTGTCTTTCTACCTGTCTGTGTCTGTCTGTCTGCCTGTCTACCTGTGTGTCTGTCTACCTGCCTGCCTGCCTGTCTTTCTACCTGTCTGTCTGTATGTCCGTCTGTCAACCTGTGTCTGTATGTCTGTATGTCTGTCTGTATGTCCGTCTGTCAACCTGTCTGTCTGTCTGTCTGTCTGCCTGCCTGTCTGTCTGTCTGTCTGTCTACCAGTCTGTCTGTCAGCCTTTCTGTATGTCTGTCTGTCTGTCTACCTGTCGTGCCTGTCAGCCTTTCTGTATGTGTCTATCTGTCTACCTGTCTGTCAGCCTTTCTGTATGTCCGTCTGTCTGTCTACCAGTCTGTCTGTCAGCCTTTCTGTATGTCCGTCTGTCTGTGTACCAGTCTGTCTGTCTTTCTGTATGTCCGTCTGTCTGTGTGTCCGTCTGTCTGTCTGTCAGCCTCTGTCTACCTGTCTGTATGTCCGTCTGTCTCTGTCTGTCTGTCTGTCTGTCAACCTGTCTGTCTGTCCGTCTACCTGTGTGTCTGTGTCTGTGTGTGTGTGTGTGTGTGTCTGTCTGTCTGTCTGTCTGTCCGTCCGTCTACCTGTCTCTGTATGTCCGTCTGTCTGTCTACCAGTCTGTCTGTCAGCCTTTCTGTATGTGTCTATCTGTCTACCTGTCTGTCAGCCTTTCTGTATGTCCGTCTGTCTGTCTACCAGTCTGTCTGTCAGCCTTTCTGTATGTGTCTATCTGTCTACCTGTCTGTCTGTCTTTCTGTATGTCCGTCTGTCTGTATGTCCGTCTGTCTGTCTACCTGTCTCTGTCTGTCTGTCTGTCTGTCAACCTGTCTGTCTGTCCGTCTACCTGTCTCTGTGTGTGTGTGTGTGTGTGTGTCTGTCTGTCTGCCAGCAGAACTCGCCGTCTTCCCCACCATTGTCTCCAGTATGACAGAGTAGGCCTGCATGCCGGTGAACCAGTAAAGCCCTGCAACTCGGCCGGCGAGCTGCCACATATCTGCTCACAAACTATTCGAAACATTTTTTATTGAGGTGTCTGCCATGACAGCACCGCCGTCTCCGCCGGCGGACCGGCCCTGACGCGTGACAGCGTGCAGGCACGAGCATGTGGGAGGCAGCTGATCGACATGTCCCTCCATTGATGTGTCAGCCGCACAGAACGGAGCTGAAAACAATTTGAAGAAAGCCAGAGAGAAGGGCTCGGCCCGCCGCCGCGCTGGGCTAAGGTTACACGCTGGACGAGATGATTGACTGAAACATGGCGTGTGTGTTTGGCTACGACAACTCATCTGGACGGTTGTATTGTGTCTCTCCCCCACCCCCCCCCCCACCCCACCCCCACCCCCACCCCATTTACACTGTCACAATCCAAGCATCGCGGGAAGCGCTCTTTGAGTTGTCAAACGTGTGCCAGCCTACGTGGCTGGAAGACAGACGCCAGGTATGTTTCATCAAGAGGTGGTTGTGAAAACACAGCGGTTGTGATCGTGGAGAACGGGGCCTCAGATGTTTGACGGGATTAAAATACTTTTTGGGAGCAAGATTGAAAGAAAAGAAAAAAAAGATCATGACGATAAAAAAGAAAAAGTTGTTTTTTTTATCGCGGATATCCTCTCGGTTAACGTGACATGCAACACTTGGTGTATGCTTTCAGCAGAAGGTCCTGAAGGCTGGTCGTCCTCCACCTGTGTGTGGACTGCACAGAGGGGTTGTGGGATGACCTCCGTTAAGGTTGAAAGCGGATTGATGGAATGGGAAAATGTAAATGAGTAATTAATTTTCAGGTTTGTTTGGGGGGGGGGTGTATTTTTCATGGCATATTCGCCTTTACAAACGAGGAGGAAGAGGAGAGGGGAAGGCACGCCATAAAGACCGTATAGGCCGGATTTGAGCTTTTAACATCAATGGTAGGAAGATCGGTGATGGTCTGGTGGCCTGTCCAGGGTGTCCCCCCCCCCCCCCCCGCCTGCAGCCCAATGACTGCTGGGATTGGCTCCGGCATCCCCGCGACCCTGAGAGCAGGATAAGCGGTTCGGATAGTGGATGGATGGCTGGATGGGAGGAAGATGTGTCTGTAAACTGTCTGCGTCACAATGCCAGCTGGCATTGAGTTCAATAATAAATAACTTTTATTTCGCAGTAATTATTATTTGCATAATTTCTCCAGTAGATGATCTATGGCTTGGGAAGCACAGCAGCACAGTTGTTAGCACGGTCGCCTCATAGCAAGAAGGTCTTGGGTTCCAGCCCCGGGGTAGCCCAACGTTGGGGTCGACCGCTGTGAGGAGTTTGCATGTTCGCCCCGTGTCTGCGTGGGTTTCCCCCCACAGTCCAAAGACATGTAGGTCAGGTGAAACTGGCCGTACTAAATTGTCCCTCGGCGTGACTGTGTGTGTGACGGCCTGGCGGCCTGTCCAGGGTGTCTCCCCGCCTGCCGCCCCAATGCCTGCTGGGATAGGCTCCGGCATCCCCGCGACACTGAGAGCAGGATAAGCGGTTCGGATAATGGATGGAGGGTCTATGGATCTGGGTGTAGTGAACTTAAAAGGTAGAGAAGACCTACCCGGTGTCTTTATAGTTCCGGTATCCCTGGTGTCAATTAAACCCCTTAGCTGGGTATTCAGTCTTTTAAATGCGCTGCTCTTCCCACTGGAGCACATTAATGCTCTCGTTACTACAATGCCGTGATGTATTTCTCAACACAATACAATACTTTAGTGTTTACCCTAGGAACTACTTCATGTTACCCGGTGGTATTTGTCTTGCTGTTACCTGCAGGCATGAATTTGCACTTGCATAGCAAAGGATTTGTCAAACTCCACCGCGGAGTTCAACACATAATTGAATTCACTGATAACAAGACCAAAAACACAATAATACCCCCTTGTAGGTTGTGGGAACCCCGGAAATCTATGACTCAATTTCAAAGGACCACTCCCCCAGAGTCACAAGAGAGATATCCATTTCCCTGTGAGAAGGTCGCCCGTGTGCGCTGATCCAGTCATGTCTGGACGTTAACCTTCCCCGCCATGTTTTGCCGTTCAGGTATGCTTCAGGTATGGGCCGCATTAGCTTTGCCTACGCGCTAACACAAACATTGGACCACACATCAAAGAGCGTGGCGAGGACATTAAATCCTCCGTCATCCAAACAAACGGCGAGGGGTTCTCCTCCTCCCTGACAAGTGTGGCAGCCAGGGCGAGATCATCATCGAAATATGTTAATATTTTCTTTAGCAAGAGTCAAATATTTATTCAGTTCCCACCCATTTTTGATATGACAGCTAAGGCATGGCGTCAAGGTTGCGTAGCCGAGATAAATGAACGCGTATCGTGTTTGACAGGTTTTGGGTCCAACCTTGGCATATGAGGGTCTTGATGCAATGACCTCGGATGAGGCAAACAATGAGGCTCTAATGAGAGGCGTTCACTATTTTGAACGCCAAACAGCTCGCCTAAAGGTGGCAAGGTTCGAGGAAGGGTTAATTAATAATTGTGAGTTGTGGTTGAAGGAAGATGGCTCTGTGAATTTGTGGTGGTGAGGAGGAAAGAGGGGAAAAGAAGAAGCAGTAGAAGGAAAAGAAGTAGAACATAGAGGAGGGTGAGGCGGAAGATTACTTTGACAGCCAATGCAGTTAAATTCATCACAATCCAAGCAAATTCCTCAACCTGCCACCTTTTGGTTGCCGGCTGACAGTTAAAACGCAACCAGACGGGTATTGTTACTCTGATCAGAAATGAGGCCTTTACTTTTCACCGCCACCTGCTGGTGAAGAAGATGATCCAGACCTTCACGCTCTCACAGCTCGTGTGTGAACATTTGCCATGGGTGCCATTGGGGGGTTAGCTAACATTGGGACAATGAGGAAGGGAATTTTATTGAATGCTCGAGGGTGTCTTTCAGCTGAGACGTACTCGTGACGGGTGGAAACAATAGAAGGCAGTGATAGCCTGAATATTACAGAGGGGATTTTCCTTTTATTTATCCAGCGATGGATCCTGCTGAAGACAATGCACGTCTTTTTTTTTTCACTCGGTGCCATCCTGGGAGCTGTCCAGTATCTCCATGTTGAAGAGCAGAGGATTAATACAGCCTGTCAAAAGATATTCACATTCCCTTCCTAGCTGAGGTGCCAACTCCCTCGAGCGATGCACTCAATTCCCCCAGGGCTTGGGGACCAAAAAGATGACATTATAGTTCATCACCTGAAGGGGGCGCTTCTCTTTTCGCCATCTGGTTGGGTGAAGGGTTTGACAGGATTTGAACGGCACGCAGAATAGATTTAACATGGAGAGCTGGGTGGCGGTAGCTTGTCGTTAAAACTGGACAAGGAGCAGATTCAGCCATTTTTTTAACGATGTGCTGATTTAAAACAATTTCAAGAAGCTGGTTAAACTACATTTTAGCTGCAATCCATCATGGATAAGTACAAATATTTATAGGTTGCTCTAATCCACGACAAACCCATTAAATGTGTAAATATAACTGAAACCAAGCACCCTAGTACTGTTACTGTTACTTGTCAGCACCTCCAAGTCTGAGGCCATGGTTCTTTACCGGAAAATTGTGGATTGCTCCCTCTGGGTTGGGGATGAATTGTTGCCTCAAGTGAAGGAGTTCAAGTATCTCGGGGCCTTGTACACAGGTGAGGGTAAGATGGAGCAGGAGACTGACAGGTGGATTGATGCAGCATCAGCAGTAATGTGGACGTTGTACCGGACCGTTGTGGTGAAGAAGGAGCTGAACCAGAAGGCAAAGCTCTCAATTTACCAGTCAGTCTTTGTTCCAGCCCTCACCTATGATCATGAGCTTTGGGTAGTGACCAAAAGGGTGAGATTGTGGATACAAGCGGCTGAAATGAGTTTCCTCCATAGGGTGTCTGGGCTCAGCCTTAGAGATAGGGTGAGGAGCTCAGACATCTGGAGGGAGCTTGGAGTAGAGCCGCTGCTCCCTCACATCGAATAGAGCCAGCTGAGGTGGTTCAAGCATCTGATTAGGATGCCTCCTGGTTGGCTTCCTTTGAAGGTTTTCCGGGCATGCCCAACTGGGAGGAGACCCTGGGGTAGAGCTAAAACTCGCTGGAGGGACTACATGGCCAATCTGGCCTGGGAACGCCTTGGGATCCCCCAGGAGGAGCTGGAGGGTGTTGCAGGGGAGAGGGACGTCTGGAGTGCCCTACTTAGCTTGCTGACCCGACCCCGGAGAAGCGGCTGATGATGAGAGAGATGAGACTGTTACTTGTGGTTGGTTCATCTTGGGTCCGTTGTATTGGGAGGTTTGTATGTAGGCATGTCTGTGTGCAACAACCTGAAATGGCTAAACATTTTTTATTGAAATATCTCAATGACAAAATCATGTTTTGATTTGACATTTATCTCTATGATTATCTCTATCTCTATGATTTTCCAATCATTTATTATATAGGTAATAAACAGCCCATAATAATAAGACACTAATATAGGCCGGTTAATAGATATGATGCATATGTACTTATAAAATGCATTTGCCAATGTATCTTTAGAAGATAGACGCTGAGGCGATACTTTACTCTGTGCAGGATTTACAGCTGGTTTAAACACTCTGATCTACTAATATGGTTGTTTAATGGAAGCGGGCTACGCGTCACGGCTGCACTGCATGCTATGTAAATCCGGCCTTAGCCTGCACAGGACATTAAAGTCAGGCCTTATAGTTTGAGGATGTCCTCTCTAACCACGAGGCCTCCCCGTACATAGCGTCCTGGTGTGAATTATCCAATCCTCCTCCTTACCTGTTGGGGGAAAAAAAGAAAACTTTAGCATTGCTGCTTTTTTTGTTTTTAACCACTTTTTAACCACGCTGTAGTGAAACGGACTTCTGTTTCATATAAACCTCCCCTAGTTCTTGTCAAACTGTAGGTTTCCCAGCCCACGTCTCTACCTGTGTCAGTTAAAGCTGCAAGCCAGCGCTCTTCTCACTATTTGATCCATTTGGAAGGCGATGGTGATGTAGTTCCTGTAGAAACGTGTTGTGCTATATCTTGATGCATGCCCAATAATCGAGGTAAGAAAATCAAAGAAGGTTGAAACTAGTGAATGGGCACACCCATATTTACACATGAAACTGGTCGTTGGTTTCGGTTGTTATGCATCTGTCGCCATTTTACAATGCTGTGATTGCAACAATCCCTAATCCTCAGTGAATAGTACACATGGCCATTGAAACGCTAATGAAAGGTCACACCCGTATTTGCATATGAAACTGGTCGTTGGTTTCGGTCGTTAGGCACTGTATTGCACTGTATAGTTTATAAGGGTGCGGATATCTGCAGACAGTTCAGACCGAAGATGTCACTTAGTTGAGTGATGAAACATATCCGTCAGTAAACGTTATATCCGGATGAGCTGAGTCAACCTTCTTTGCGTGTTGTGATATCGTTGGATGTAGGAGGCAGAGAGAAATAAACCTGTTGACACTGATTTTCTGGGACTACAAACAAGTTGCAGCAGCCATCATGGCTGGTGTGCCATCACCTCAGCAGTAAGCAGTTCCCACCCTTGTAAAAATGGATCCTGGGGCCAAAGCTAACACAGGCTCTGATGTATTCACAGAAAGTCGAATCAGTTCATCTGGACACAACATTTATTGAGAGAAACGTTTCATAACTCAGCTAAGTGTCCTCCTCAGCCTGAACTGGCTTCAGGTATTCCACCCTTATAAACAATACAGTGGCATAACGACCGAAAACAATGATAAGTTTCTTTCAAGGATGAGGATGTGCACATTCTTGATAGGGAGGAGCGCTGGTTTGAACAGAGAGTCAAACAGGCCATCTATGTGAAGAGGGGAACAACCATCCCTGAGCCGAGGGGAGGCCTAAGAGTACATCTGTCCCCATCTTACAATGCTGTGATTGCAAACATTCCCAAATCCTCTGTGAATAGTACACATGGCCCTTGAAACGCTAGTTAATGATCATGTCAGTTTGCATGTGAAACCGATCATTGGTTTCGGTCGTTATGCCACAGTATTGTTTATAAAGGTGGGGATTCCTGCAGTCAGTTTAGGGCCCTGCCCCTGACACACTGACCGTCGGCCAGTGTCGGGCTGTCAGTGAGCGTCTGTGACCCTAGTTTTTGCGGTGTGTCCCACACCATCAACACTAGTCGGACCCCTATCGTCAGCTTTTCGGCCGACTCAGCGTGTTGAATCAGCGTGTTGAATCAGCGGAGCCCGTCGGTGAGAGAGATCACTCTGCTTGGCTGTTCAGTTTAGCAAATCAGCGCAAGACATACATGCTAGTTGGCCGTCGGCTGTAGTCTTTGCGGTGTGTTCAAGCGCTACTTTTTGGCTTAGATGGCAGGCGACGTGAGGCGATGCCACAGTCGGCCTTCGTCGCCGCTATTTGGTTTGGTGTGTCTGGGCCCTTAGACTGAAGAGGTCACTTAGACGAGCGATAAGACGTTTCTGTCAATAAACGTTGTGTCCAGATTGAACTGATTCAACTTTCTTCGATTTTCTTACCTGGATTACTGAGCATGCATAAAGACAAGTCTTTTGGTATTAACGCCGCTACTAGATGGAGTGATATCAGGTAATGTATGGACCAGGTGATCAGAAGATAACAGATTTGTGTCAAGCAAGATGGTAGCTGTTTGCACAACAAGAATGAAGTCACACGGAAGCATGATCTATATTGTAAAGGTTATAGAATAGTTGTTTTACGTGTTTTCACTGTTTTATTTCTCAGATACCTTTTGTTTTTAATTTCTTTGAAAAGTATTTATACTCTTGCTGGTTCCACTAGTTTTTAGCTATTTTTCTTATTATTATGCTTACTCTGCACTTTTGGTATTACTTTAATGTATATTGGTATATTCTTCTTTCGAGTTCGTAGCAATCTCAGATGTCTTTCTGCCAATGTCGAGCACAAGCCACAGCTGATGGGATGGGTTCTGCCAGGGTTTCTGGGCTACACCGAGGGGCCACTGCACAATCTAGCAGGTGGAACATGGTCTGCACTGATCCACAGCTGCATGTGTCTTCTGTTGTGTGGTTCTAGGCTTTCATTGGTGCTTTGCACTTCCCCTGCTCCACACGCAGTCTATTTAGAGACTTCCAGGTTGCCCATCCAAGGTAATGACCACTAGCAAGGCATTGAGTGGGTCCGAGCCGTCTGTCCAGGCATTCAAGAGCTTGGGTGTCATATTTTTTCCATTCATCTTTCCAGATGTTGGTCCATGCTTCGTTTGGTCATCTGGGGAGGCAGCACCGTCTGCAAAAAGCTGCTTCTAGATCTCAGCCTGCGTGCACAGGACAGGTGTTGTTTTCATGCATCCAGTGACAATGCGGCAGGCGTCATTTAAAGCCGTGTGGACCAGATTAATGTGACATGATTAGATCCAGTTTGAGCAGGCATAGTCGGCTGTGGGCAACGAAATGCCATGGCAGTTGCACGGACTGTTGATGGATCTGCGCCCCACTTTGAGTTGACTAGCTTGCACAAGATGTTATTGCAGATATTTACCTTGGCTTTGGTGTTCTGAAGATGGTTCTTGAAAGCAAGTGTCCTGGCAAGTGTCACACCAAGATACACAGGGTGGGGAGTTTGTGACCATACCGTGAGAAGCTCAGTTCTGTGTTCGCGTCTCGGTTTCTCAGATGGAAGCTGCATAGTTGGGATTTTGATGGGTTGGTTTTCAGGTGATTGTTCTTGTAATAGCTTGACATCTCTTGGAGGGAACTTTCCTGTACCGACTCAATCTTCTGGAAGTCTTCTTATTGGATGGTGATGCAAAGGTCATCTGCGTGGATGAAGCGCTGGAATTCTGTGGGTACTGGCTGGTCATTTGTATATATATTGAAAAGAAGGGGGGCCAGCACGCTACCTTGTGGTAGCTCATTCTTTTGGGCTTTCCACTTGTTCCTTTGGTCGTTCGACTGGACAAAGAAGTGCCTGTTCTTAAGGAGGGTTTGGATGACTTAGCACAGGTAAAGGTCACCAGTCATGTCCAATAGTATCTTGACCGTTGTACAGTGCTGAACAGCGTCACAGGCAGTGGAGAGGTTTATAAAAGCTGCTCCAGTTATTAGTTGGTCTATTACTATTATTAATGATTGGTTCTAGTATAATTTGCTGTTGGTTAGACTATAGGACTCTCACTCTGAAACCAGGGCTTTTATTTTGACAGTAAGACTCTTATTTAAGACTCTTGAAAGTATACTAGTGTAAATATAACTTCCATCCATCCTTCAAAATACCGGTATCTAAAACACCTCAATTCTAAATCATCGATCAGGTATCAGCTCAAGGGCGGCGCGGTGGTGCAGTGGTTAGCGCGGTCGCCTCGCAGCAAAAAAAGTCCTGGGTTTGAGTGATTCCTAATGGTTCTAAATAAACTACGTTACTCAGGCTAAGTGATGCTTCCCATTGGCAATATTATTTTTCCTAAGACTGGGAAGTCATGACCCGTCTGAGTCGAGTCAAGTCAATTTTATTTGTATAGCCCAATATCACATATTACAACTTTGCCTCAGTGGGCTTTACAGCAGAACAACATCCTGTCCTCAGACGTTCGCATTAGATAAGGAACAACTCCCTAAAAAAAAACCTTTAACAGGGAAAAAACCGGAACCTCGGAGAGCAACAGAGGAATCCCTCTCCAAAGATGGACAGACATGCAATGGTTGTTGTGTGTGCAGAATAAAAGAAATGTCTTGACACATGCTCAGAAATCCAGATAAGAAAATCAAAGAAGGTTGACTCGGTTCATCTAGACATAACGTTTATTGACAGATACGTTTCATCACTCAACTAAGTGACCTCTTCAGTCTAAACTGACTGCAGGTATCCCCACCCCTTATAAACAATACAGTACAATACAGTGGCTAACGACCGAATACGGGTGTGTCCATCGATCATGTGTACTATTCACAGAGGCTTAGGGATTGTTGCAATCACAGCGTTGTAAAATGGCGACAGATGTATAACGACCGAAACCGACGACCAGTTTCATGATCAAATATGGGTGTGCCCATTAACTAGAGTTCCGATGGCCGTGTGTACTATTCACAGAGCATTGGGGAATAGTTGCAATCACAGCCATTGTAAGATGGCCATCTGTGTTGCGAGGGAACGACCGTCCCTGAACCTAGGGGGTGGGGGTGGGAGGGAGGCTAAGAGTACATCTGTCGCCATCTTACAATGACGTCAGGTCAGGTGAATTGGCTGTACTAGATTGTCCCCAAGTGTGTCTGTGTGGTACCCTGTGATGGACTGGCGGCCTGTCCAGGGTGTCTCCCCACCTGCCGCCTATTGACCGCTGGGATAGGCTCCAGCATTCCCGCAACCCTGAGCAGGATAAGCGGTTTGGATAATGGACGGGCGGGTTTATCCATTCGTGTGTTCACTTTTTAATGCTAGTATTGCGTTAGATTGCAATAGTTTTCTTATTATAAATCTGTTTCTGTTATCACTATTTCAGATGACAGTATCTTATTTGTTACTCCATCCCAGTAGTCATTGGGCGGCAGGTGGGGAGACACCCTGGACAGGCTGCCAGGCCATCACACAGGGCCGACACACAAACACACACACACACACACATTCATACCTAGGGACAATGTAGTACGGCCGATTCACCTGACCTACATGTCTTTGGACTGTGGGAGGAAACCGGAGCCCCCGGAGGAGAACATGCAAAGTCCACACAGAGGGGGACCCGGGACAGCCCCCAAGGTTGGACTACCCCAGGGCTCGAACCCAGGACCTTCTTGCTGCGAGGCGACCGCGCTAACCACTGCGCCACCGTGCCGCCTTATTTGTTACTGTTAGTTTCAAATTATTTTTCTTTCACTATCTGTTCAACTTCGCGCCACGTAACTCTGGATTACAATACACATGGAAGAAACAATCATTTAATGCGGGAGAAGAGTTGTAGATTTCACCACAGAGACCTAAAAGGTCTTAAAGAAGAAAAAGTCTAAAAGGAACTGAGTGTCAAACAAAGTTCAGAAAGTTCATCTCAGCACTTCCAAAATGAATGAGCTGTGGTGGCAGCGTAGGTGCTTTTACCGCTCTCTAAATCCTTCCATCGGTGAATCAGCGCAGACCGCTCAGAAATGACAGACCCAAATACACCCTGGTAACATGCAGACAAGATAACACGGGAAAACCAAGACAGATGACACAATTATCCTGAAAAGGTGTTTCTTTTCCCATCCTCCCTCTTGTCAGAAAGAGCGAGGAATACTGCCTTTGATTTAACGCCGCTGAGTATTACAGGACCAATCAGTTTGGTGTAAATTTATGTACGTGGGTCTCGCGGACAATCGTACATCACAAAGACTCAAGTGGGAGCTGCCGCGATGGACCGGGACAGCTCAGATGAATTATGGCGGTTTACAGCCTGAAGGCCACGGAGATGACTCTGGTTTGCACACTGTAAAAACATCTCGTCCATTCATTTAAATGCTTATTCAGGCTTGCAATTATATTCTGCCCCCGAAAAGAGAAAATTACAAACAGTTGGTATTTTCAAGTGGACATTCAGCTGTTTTGGCTTCTTTTGTTGTGTTTTAGTCGTTTTTGTTCATCCATCCATCCATTATCTGAACCGCTTATCCTGCTCTCAGGGTCGCGGGGGATGCTGGAGCCTATCCCAGTAGAGAGGCGGGGAGACACCCTGGACAGGCCATCACAGGGCCGACACACATTCACACCTAGGGACAATTTAGTACGGCCGGGTCACCTGAGCTACATGTCTTTGGGAGGAAACCCACACAGACACGGGGAGAACATGCAAACTCCACACACAGGACGACCCGGGACGACCCAGCAAGGTTGGACGACCCCGGGGCTCGAACCCAGGACCTTCTTGCCGTGAGGCGACCGCGCTAACCGCTGCACCACCGTGCCGCTCATTGTTGTTCACATTGTTTTTTCGTCAGTGTTGACTCCAAGTACATTTCTCTGCCGGCATTTACGTTACCTGAAGCATATAGTTTTAGCGTTTTGACCTTTTTTGATGAATTATAACACCGTTTTGAATGGCGCCCCAGTTCCTTATTTAGTGGTCCATTTCTTTTATAATGACGAGTGAATTGTCAGACATTAGAGGACGTCGATAATGTCCACCGTCCAAACCAAATTGCGCACATCCAACGCTTTTAGTTCGGTACATGCCTGCAGACGCTGCCAAGTCTCAGCGGGATTCGAACCCCCCGCCTGAGTGATTGCCCGATCACAGGAGCGACTTCGATAACACGGGAGACAGGAAAATACCTGAAACAGCTGAAGCGACGTTGGCGCGAGGTGAAGTTGTTTCCCCGTAGTGGCGACTTCGTCCCACTAAAACCAGGACTCAGAGCGAGTGTTGAGACGGGACACGATAGTCGGTCGCCTTTTTGTCAACAGAACTACCCCGCTCAGCCCCGCGTGGAGCGGATTCCTTTGACTTATTAATGGACAAAACTGCCACCCGGGTCTATTTCTAAAGGTGTTCACTGCCAAGAGGAAACCGCCGAGGAGCCGAGTTGGGATTTTAATCTCAGTCTTGTGGAACTGATGAGGGAAGATCTGTGTGTGTGCTGAAGTGAGCGGTGCAAATAATAAACACATGGTGCCACGCTTGTCCTGCGTCTGACCTCATGGAGGCCAGGTGCACGCTCTCTTTTCAAAGACGTGTGTGTCTGTGTGTGTGTTGTGCATGGTGTATTTGTGAACAGTTGCGTTTTCAGGACTGGATAACGTTACATCACAGATAAGCGCATATATTACATACTGTGGTAGTAGGGTATGGTTTAACCTCGGCTGGGTCACGGGAGAGCAGATGCGATAGCGGCTGATTAGTCAACAGCCTCAGGTGTGCTCAACTGACATATATTCTGCAGCGAAGAAGGGGGTCCTGGACTGACGGTGCCAGACACGAACAGGGAAAAGACGGCAAAAACCACACAGGGAGGGATGGTGAAGGAGCTGGACAACAGAGGCTCCGGCACCACTGAGCACGAGCTCGCGAGGCGTGTGGACGAAGCGTCGTTGAACTCTAAATAGCTTGTACATAAAAACCCTGTGTTTCGCCAACCCGTGTCCGTCCTCCATCTCAGAACCTTCCTGTGGCATGAGATTTGCCACGGTGGTGGCCCATATGGGCTAAAGAGGAGAGGCGGGGCAGCAAGAATCTCCACCGGGGCCCTTCACTGAATCGCTGACCTCCGGGAGAGCCAGGCCCGGATGCAGCACCAGAAGATGCAAGCCCTGCAGGAGCTGGCTGCTCAGCGGGCAAAAGCTCGGGCTTTCCTGAGGGAGCTGCTGCACTCCCCTTCGTCATCGGCCCCAGATCACACTAACCAAGAGGACATACCGCCGATGACCGCGAGGCATTTTTGGACATCTTCAAAAGCACAGTGTCAGCGTGCAGTTGGCCAGAGGAGGACTGGGCTGCTTGCTGGCGAGGTACAAGCCGCTGCGAATAGCCTACTGGTGTCCTCCAAGGGGGAATACCGAGCAATAAGGTGAGCCGTCCTGGACTGGGTGGGGCTCACACCAGAAGGACACCAGCGCCGGTTCAGGATGCCGGCCACCCCTTCATCCTGGCACAGCAGCTCCTCGGCGTAGTGAGATGGTGGCTACGACCAAGCCCAGAGGACATCAATGACGTTATCCACCAAGTGGCACTGTAGCAATTCGTCACCTGTCTGCCCCCTGCAACTGCCGACTGGGTCCAGTGCCACTGTTCTGAGGGCCTGACCAGGGCAATCGCCCTGGCGAAGGATCAACTTGCCCTCCCCCACCCAGAACCAGTGTGGCGAGCCGGCATTTTGCCCATCCCTACTCTGAGCAGGAGATTACACACACACACACATCCATGCACACACACATCCACGTAGCAGCATATACCCCCCCCCCCACACACCTCTTCTAACCCCCGTTTCTTCCCTAATCCACAGGGCCCAGCATCAGCCTCGGCCCTCCCCGACCCACAGAGGACTCCTCGAACGTCAGACCAGGATTGCTGGCAGTGCGGGAAGCGAGGCCACAGGTGGGAGGAGTGTCCATTAATGGAGGTGGGCCAGGTGGTGCCCTCGCCCGGTCCAGATGGGAAACAGAGCATACCAGTACATATGCATGGGGGTAGGTATATATCAGTTTTTGGTGGGCACAGGCTGCATGCAGACGCTGATCCACCAAAATCTGGTTCAGCCTGGAGTGTTGGAAGAGGCATCGTGGGTGTAAATTCTGTGTGTGCATAAGGACATTCACAAGTATCCGGTGGTGGCTATCAACATAAGATGTCAGTGGAAAACGCATAAGGTCCAGGCCGCGGTTAGTTCCCACCTGTTGCAGTCCCTTTTATTAGACTTGGATTGACCAGGATTTGATAGGGTGACAGCGGGGCCACGAGAGCCAAAGCCAGGGCGGCGTGAATGCTGCATGGTGCTAATTGGTGACACGAGCTCATCCCAAGTCAGCTGAGGGGGATTCGACCATGGCTCTGGCGATCCGCCCAATGGAGGTATTCCCCATCGAGCAGACTTGGGATGACACATTGCGATTTGCCTTTGACCATGTGAATACCATCAACAGCCAACAGGTGCACCCAAATGCCACACTCACTCCACCACATTTTGCTCTTATTAGAGACTGGTTGTATTGAGTGAGTCGTGACACTCAAACTGGGCAAGAAACCATGCAATTGTGAGTATCGAAAGGCTGCTGGGAAGGGATCTTCCAGGTGGCCGCTCACAACCCCACGGCAGGTCACTTCGGTTAGAATGAAACACTCACCCGAATAATGGCTCAATTTTACTGGCCAGGCATTCACGGCATCTTTTTTATGAAACTGGATTTAACCGAGGGCTCCTGGCAGATTCCCTTGTCTCCAGAGCCTAAAGAAAAAAATGGCTTTCTCTACACCGGACGGTTTATACCAGTTCGTGACGCTTCCATTTAAGCTTTTCGGAGCTCCTGCCCTATTTCCGCACCTTATCATCCACAGTAGCAGCTGGGACCAGCATATGCGGCAGGTGGCGGCAGTGCTCGAGTCCTTGAGCCAGGCGGGGCTCATGGCCAAGCTGAAGAAGTGCACGGCCAGGCTGCAGGAGGTACAGTATCTGGGGTACCACCTGGGCAGCGGGCTGGTGCGCCCCCCAGATAGAAGACCGTAGTGATTGCAGCCAGCCCAAGGCCTAAGACCAAAACAGCCAGTGAGGGCATTCCTGAGACTGTATGGCTACTACAGGCAGTTCATTCCCTAGGTCACGGAGCTGACCAGTCCCCTGACCGACCTCACCTGAACGGCTGCCTCAGATCCGGTCAAGTGGACAGAGCAGTGCCAGGTGGCGTTCGAGAGAGTTTAACAAGCCCTCTGTGGGGAGCGGCTGCTCTGTCTCGCAGATCGCCGCGTTGGACAGGGGTTTGGGAGCTGTTTTGTCCCGGGAGGTGGAGGGAGTCGATCGCCCGGTGCTGTACATCAGCCGTAAGCTAGCTGAGGGAGAGAGTGCCTGGCCATCAGATGGGCAATCGGCACCCCTCTGCTTCTACCTCCTGAGGCGCTCGTTGGACCATACCCCATTCCAGTGGCCCCACCTGATGAAGGATGCCAATGAACATCTCACCTGTTGGCATCGGGCCTTACAGCTGTTTAAGTTCAAGGTGGTCCATAGACTGGGGATGCAGGTGGTCATGGCTGATGGGCTCTCGTTCAGGCTGTCAGCCGGAAATGGCCCCCGGCCTAAGTCGGGCGGTGGGGGTATTTGGTAGTGGGGTTTGGTTTAACCTCGGCTGCAAGGGGAGCGAGAGGGGGGCCATGGGTCACGGGAGAGCAGACGCTATAGCGGCTGATTAATGATCAGCCTCAGGTGTGCTCCGCTGACATGCCGCGCTTTCTAATCTGCGGTGAAGTAGGGTCCTGGACCGACACTGACGGACAGGGGGAAAGAAAGCAAAAATGGCGCCGAGAGACCGGAGAAGGAGCCGGACAGCAGAGGCTCCAGCACCGCTGGGCACCGCCCGTGCAGCGTGCAGACAAGAAGTCTTTGAACTCTGTAAACAGCCTTGTAAATAAAAACCCTGTGTCTGGCCGACCCGTGTCCGTCCTGGATCTCAGAACCCTCCCGTGGCACGAGATTTGCCGCACAGACGTTACGGATAGCCGTGTGCATTTGTGTGTGTGTGTGTGTGTTAACAGCGAAGTATAGATGTGAACAGTTTGTGTGTATCCATGTTTCCCAGAATGAACATGCTTGTGTGTGTGTGTGTTGCACCTTGTGATCCAACAAAAATGTTCTGGTTCTCCAAATCTGCCTCAGGACCTGTGTTGCATATCTCCCTCTCTCGCTCGCCCTCTCTCCCTACATTCCCCGTCTATCTCTGCTATCATGACAAATAAAAAAAACAACCTCCCCAACGTAATGAAACAAAACGATACGGCGAGAAGGAGGGATTTCACTTATCTCAAGTCTTTCCTTGCTCTCCCGTTTGACGCGTCGCTACTGTCAGATCTCCACTTCGCTCTCCGGCGAGGGCAAACATACCGAGAGAATGATATTTTCATTAAGAACGAGATCAGGTCGGAGAAATTGTTTTCTCAGAGCTGCATTCTTCTTCTGCTCTGATATCTCACCACCACGTGCAGTAGTAAAAGTAAAGCTAGCAAGTGGAGAAGAAGAGAAATGTATTTCCTGGTCAGGAAGAAGAAGAAGACTTTTTGGGGGGGGGGGGTTTTCCCCCCCCCCTCCCTTTTTTTTCTCCCCAGTTGTATCCGGCCAATTACCCCACTCTTCCGAGCCGTCCCGGTCTCTGCCCCACCCCCCCTCTGCTGATCCGGGGAGGGCTGCAGGCTACCACATGCCTCCTCCCATACATGTGGAGTCGCCAGCCGCTTCTTTTCACCTGACGGCGAGGAGTTTCACCAGGGGGACGTAGCACATGGGAGGATCACGCTACCCCCCCCCTCCCAGTTCCTGAACAGGCGCCCCGACCAACCAGAGGAGGCGCTAGTGCAGCGACCAGAACACACACCCACATCCGGCTTCCCACCCGCAGACACGGCCGGTTGTGTTCGGTAGGGACCGAGCCGGATTCGAACCAGCGATCCCCGTGTCGGTAGGCAATACACCGCCACGCCACCCGGAGGCCCCCAATTTCTCAGTGCTTTTTAAGAATATCACGCAGCCTACCCCCGAAATAAAAAAAAAATGTAATTTTGTCATGAAAGTAAACAAAGGATCGCCACTATGTGGGAGTGAGCGCCGCTTCCCCTCCCCGCCGCCACTTTGTGCGGTGAAACGCCGTCGTTTTATAACCGACGTACACGTTTTCTGAAAAGCTTGTTCTCTCCGTTTGCCCGAAGGTGAAACCGGCCACCGATAAAGGACATGACATCAACCCCCCCCCCCCCACACACACACACACACACACACAACACACAACACCCCCCCTCCGGCCTCCGACCCCCCCCCCCCCCCGACATTGAGCGCCCTCATCTCGTGACTTCCCCCACATGTCGCGGAGCCAAACTGTGGCTCCCTAATCAGGAGGTGACGTTTAGGAGACGCCTTGAGACATGATGGGAGATAAAAGCAGAGATAAAGAGGGGGGGGGAGGGGAGGGGAGGGGGAGGGGGGGGACAAAAAACATCCTGGCCTCCGCTAACCAAGTGGTCTCTTGTCTTTTTCTCTTTTTTTTTGTTTTTTTTTTGTTCTTTCTCTTTCTCCAGTGTTCGCTAATGAGGATTTGGGGTCAGTGTAATTGCTGCAGGAAACCTCGTGCTGATCAGAGATGTAATTTGAGGGAAAATGAGGTTCCATCAAATGACCTCATCGCTGTGGTCAGGCCGGCAGAGCCCCGAGGCTCCCTGATTTGTCTGCTAAGGCCAGGAGCGCCACATGTGTGGGATGTGTGTGTGTGTGTGTGTGTGTGGGATGTGTGTGTGTGTGTGTGTGCGCGCGCATGCACGTCATTGTGTGTGTTTCGGTATGCGTTTGTGTGCGCTGTAGGAAAATGTGAGTGGTGTGTGTGTTAGTATGCATTGGTCAGCGAGTACCAGAGCACACCTATGAGTGAGTGTGTGTCTGTGTGTGTGTGTGGTATATGGTATGTCTGTGTGCATGCATGTCGTGTTTGTGTATGCAAGTGTGTGCTAGGAAATGTGTGTGTGTGTGTGTAATAAGCATGCCTGTGCACAGACCTGTGCATCTGTTTGTGTATGTGTTTGTATTTGTAGACATGCATGAGTGCTTGTGTGTGTGTGTGTGTGCGTGTGCGCATGCGTGCGTGTATTCATCTAACAGGAATGAAGTCAACGGGAGAGTAAGCCGGTGAGGATGAGTCGCAGAGGCAGCGGGGTGGGGGTGGGGGGTTGAGGTGATTAGACCATCAACATGTAAATCCGAGACGTCAAATCTCCGTGATTTACTCCGGTTCAGCAGACTGAAGTGTAAACGTTATCTTTCCCCTCACGCTCGAGGCACTGCCGTAGCACTGGAGGTGAAATAAGAGTAGCGTTTGATTTAAGACTTCATATTAAACATGTTATTCCTCTACAGGCCAATTATTTGCAGAAAAGGACCCAACTCCCACCAGAAACCAGGCAACTGTGACTCAAAGCTCTGATCTCGGCAGACTGTAAATTCTCAGCCGGCTTTTGTTTGTACAGGAGTCGGGACACGCTGAAGGTGAGCATGACCCAGGCAGAGTTTCTGGGGATACTTTTTTTCCCCTTGGTTTGGGAATTGTAATAACTGTAGCATGAAACTGACTTGGGTGGGAAAAAACACTGAGCAGGTTCATCTTTGGAACAGAAACCTCATAACATGGGCCAAATGCCTTGTTATCTAATTCACAAGAGTGCACCGATGGCATATTTCTAGAAGTAAAACTCATTTTCTAGTGTAACAACAGTACTTTGCATATGGCTAATTTGGGTGTTAAAACTCAAGTTAGTTGTCTCCCAATCACTGTCAGTGGAATAGACAGACTCAACATCTCGATGACATGATGACTTTGACTCTTAGTTCTCTGCCATTGCAGCAGACTTGATCACATTCACAATCACAGACCGATTAGCTTTCACTCTGCAGTATATTAGCTTACACTCTCCAGTATATTAGCTTACACTCTCCAGTATATTAGCTTACACTCTGCGGAATATTAGCTTACACTCTACAGTATATTAGCTTACACTCTGCGGAATATTAGCTTACGCTCTACAGTATATTAGCTTACACTGCAGTGTATTAGCTTACACTCTGCAGTATATTAGCTTACACTCTGCAGTATGGCCTGCATTATATTAGCTTACACTCTGCAGTATATTAGCTTACACTCTGCAGTATATTAGCTTATGGCCTGCATTATATTAGCTTACGCTCTGCAGTATGGCCTGCATTATATTAGCTTACACTCTGCAGTATATTAGCTTACACTCTGCAGTGTATTAGCTTACGCTCTACAGTATCTTATCTTACGCTCTATAGTATAATAGCTTACGCTCTACAGTATCTTATCTTACGCTCTACAGTATAATAGGTTACACTCTGCAGTTTATTAGCTTACATTCTGCAGTATATTAGCTTACGCTCTGCAGCATATTAGCTTACGGTCTGCAGTATATTAGCTTACGGTCTGCAGTATATTAGCTTATAGTCTGCAGTATATTAGCTTATGGTCTGCAGTATATTAGCTTATAGTCTGCAGTATATTAGCTTATGGTCTGCATCGTATTAGCTTACATTCTGCAGTATATTAGCTTACGCTCTGCAGCATATTAGCTTACGCTCTGCAGTATATTAGCTTACGGTCTGCAGTATATTGGCTTACGCTCTGCAGTATATTAGCTTATGGTCTGCAGTATATTAGCTTATGGTCTGCAGTATATTAGCTTATAGTCTGCAGTATATTCTCCCTGAGTATCAGATCCATGGTGAACTGCACCATACACTCATACACTCAGATGACGTGCATCTCAAGAAATCTGAAAACAAAATTTTTGTTTCTTTTTTTCACTGAGACATAACACAGTCCCAAAGCTGACCACGGCTGATTTGTTTCCTCATTTGAAGCACAGGTCAGTTTGTCTTTCCTGTAACTTTGTGTGACAGTCCCAACACAAAGCCAACCACACACTAGTTTGTTCTGTGTCCCACCCATTACTGTAGTTCTATGTGTCAGGTGCCGTTCAGGAAAAATGGCTAGTGGGAACACTGGTTTGGTGGTAAACTACATGGCTAGTTGGGATATACATTGGCTATCAGTTTGCTGGCTTCTTTGTCGGTTTATATATTGGATTGTTTGTCATAAAAATGCAGCAAACTAATACATAAACCGGAAAATCTACACATAAGACAGCAAACCAATGTACACAAACCAAAATTAAAGCAAACAAACCAATGCATTAACAAGTGATCCAATATCATCATCAGCGGTCACTCGGGGTCGAGTGTGACCGTCCTCCCTCTGGGTCCTCAGGTGGGTGTAGAGGCCAATCCTGGAGCCGCATAATGGGAGGACGCCTGCATGTGACAGCTTTTTACGTGGAGTGGCTGATGCTCCTGCAGCCACCACACAGTCCTTGGCATGGGGTGGTCAGAGTCCAACGGCATGGAGAACCAAGACGATTGGGGACCACCCTCTGTTGCAGCCTTCATCCACCTTCACTGCCGTTGTGACCTGGCGACATCTTCCACCAGTTCCGCCGTTGAGGTCTTTGTTGGATAGCACTTCATCTGGAACCTCCCCCTTGACCTATCCGCCTTGGGTGACCCTACCAGGAGCCAAGCTCTGGACGACATAGCTCTTGGAATCATTGGTCCACGCAAGCTTCTCCACCACGGCAAGGTGGCGACCCAGGAGAAGAGATCCAATATGCATAAAGCAAACCAGTGCATATGCCTGCAAACCAACATGTTAGCTAGCAGAGTAATATAGACAAACTGGTGTGTACCCTGTACACCAGCAAACCAATGTCAAAGCTAGAAAACTAACAGACAATCCAATATATAAACCAAAAAACCAACATACTGTATAACCCAGCAAACTAATAGGCTACATGAGAAAGCCAGTGTTCGTACCCGTCCACCATATAGTATACCATCAAGCCAATGTATATTCCTACAAATCACTTGAAATTTTCTTGAATGGCGCCCCACATCTATAAGCTAGCAACCAGCTCAGACTGGCCTGAAGGAACTAACACCGCCTCCACCCTATGATGCTTTTTTTCAAAACCCCACCACCACATTTCTGTTATTAAGGTTAATTAGAAGATGGCAAATGGGGAAAACTGAGCAGAGTGGTCTATACAATGTCGTTTGATTGTTTACTGATTCTATATTTTTTTGTTTTACTCTTTGTCCTTTTAATGTTGTTGTTTTTTGGGGGGGGGATCCCCCCCCTTTTTCGCCCCAATTATGCTTGGCCAATTACCCCACTCTTCTGAGCCGTCCCAGTCGCTGCTCCACCCCCTCTGCCGATCCGGGGAGGGCTGTAGACTACCACATGCCTCCTCCCATACATGTGGAGTCGCCAGCCGCTTCTTTTCACCTGACAGTGAGGAGTTTCACCAGGGGGGCGTAGCGCATGGGAGGATCACGCTATTCCCCCCGGTCCCCCCCCCCAACAGGTGCCCCGACCGACCAGAGGAGGCGCTAGTGCAGCGTCCTTTTAATGTTGTTTTATCTTCATTATGTTCTACTGTTTCTATTATTATCCAAAGGTCCTACCCAAAAACAAAAACAAAAAATAATAGAAACAAACTGTAGAAACAATGTATACATGACTCTCTCTTTAACATCACCACCGAATTCTAAAATAAGCCTAATATGATACCTGGTTTGCTCCTCACCTTCAGCCACTTTCTGCTGAAGGTTATTATACAAAACATGTCCGTGAAGCTTAATTCCTATGTAAGAGCACAATGTGCAGGAGTCCCTGAAAGACTTTATTGGCTGTGTAAAGGATTTCTGATGTCGGTCCCTATCTGTGAAAAGACAAACACCGTTCCTGTCAAAACCCCAAGATGTTTGATAGAAAGGCTTCATCTGCAGCCTGCACGGTCATCAGCCTTATCAGCAGATATCAGACGCTGATGTGAAAACTGAAAAGAGAAAAGCAGTTTGGAGCGATGGCCATGTTTCATTTGTGCCCTGATTATGGGAAAGAATATGTTGAAAGAAGCCTAATGGCAGTGCGGTTGTGAAATCACCTGTTTCAATATGCTAAAATGCCCAGAGAGTCTGAGCACATGCAAAAACAATTCTGAATCCTTCTGGAGGAATCTTTTGTTCAATTATTTACCGGGGAACAGTCCGCTTATGTTTCCCTCCTTTAATCACGTCATATCTTTGATCCACCCACCTATTGGAAAATTAAAGGCTCTCCGCTCACAAATTCTCCATTAGCTCGTAAATGTGTGCACTGCCATGGACCGGTTGTCCTCGCCAGCCCTCCACCATTACCAGCTGTGGCCAAGCACATGAAACTCTCACGGGACAGCGGAGAGCCAATGGCCAAACTCTCGTCCTTAATCTCCGGGTCCAGTTTGGCATCTTCTGTTTCCCAACTCTTCATCTGAGCCCGCTGATGGTCTTTCAGATGTGCACGTTTAATGTCTCATTACAGGGCATTTAGTCAACGGGTCAATCATTTAGTCGATCAATAAATCAATCAGTCAATCAAACCGACAGTGCAATCCACCGCACTTAACATGAGAACAGTGTGTGGTGAGGTGAGCTAGTACAAATGTGTGTGTGTCTGTCTGTGTCAGTGTGTGTGTGTGTGTGTGGCGTCCCTGGCACGGAAAGCCTGTTGGGGCACAATAGACTCTGCATGGGTAGCACCTGACTCATCAGTGAGGCTACACACAACCCTACTTGCTCAATGCATCCGAACACGAACACACCTTGTCGTTGAGGGGAATCACAAACGCGTTAACGCAACGCGGCACAGAATCTAGCGGACGTGGAGACAGGGCCACGAGTACGCAGGGTGAGTAGTTGTGTCAGGGAGGGCATCCGGTGTAACATTTTGCCAAATCCTTGTGCAGGATTGACAAGACCACGCCAGACCAGTCGAGACTCCATACGGGGTCGGCTGAGGCCCGGGTCAACGATGGCCGCCGCTGGTACTGTGCCCTCCTCGCAGGGCGGCGACCCCGGGAAAACAGGGAACAAGCGGAAAGAAGAAGACGGAGAAGAGACGGGCGTATGAGTGACATCATCGGTAACCATATTTGATGTCACACAACTGGTATGTTGCCTTGTCATACAGCGTTACGCAGTTATCAAGCAGGAGGGGTTGAATTGGGATTTGTTATGTGGGGGTGCCACGGGTGCATGTGTGTGTGCAAAGACTACACAATCTGATTGATATCATTTGACAAACCGTAAATAAAATATAACAAGGTGACACAACCCTCTGCTCGGACCACTAAAACGCTGATCAGTAGCCGTTCTAGACACTGGTGGCAGTGTGCGAAACTACAGGTGATGACAGTAAACTCTTTCTGCAGGTGCACTCTCCTGCGTATCTGTAGCAATGGTGTTGTTGTCACTAAAGAAGAGAATAATACAAACGAATATGAGTAGCACAGTCTCTTAATAGTTACATTATACAGCGGGCGGCACGGTGGCGCAGTGGTTAGCGCTGTCGCCTCACAGCAAGAAGGTCCTAGGTTCGAGTCCCGGGGTTGTCCAACCTGGGTGGGTCATCCCAGGTCCTTTGTGTGTGGAGTCTGCATGTTCTCCCCGTGTCTGGGTGGGGTTTCTCCGGGTGCTCCGGTTTCCCCCGCCATCAAAAAGACACGCACGTTAGGGTTAATACTCCTGTCTGTGCCCCTGAGCAAGGCATGGCAAGACGAACTGGAATGGATGGGTTAAATGCAGAGCAGGAATTTCCCCATGGGGATCAATAAAATAACAAAAATACATCTGGAATTCGTTCACATCTTACAAATGTACACAGGCTGCCGACACCTTTTCAAATTTCCAGACCTTTCCTCATACTATGGAAGCCCATTTCCACCACATTTTAAAAAAATAAAAGGGTTTGCTTAATTCCTACTTTGTCTCGGAATTCTGATAAAGTCGCAACTGCAAGAAATAACGTCGCAGTTAAGCAAACTTTTTCTTCCTTAATGTGGCGGAAACGAGCTTCCATATTTCCCTGACTGTTGGCGGCCCAAAGATTGGAGGCAACCTGCAGCGAACTGTCTTGTGTTCTCCAAAGGAGGTGAATCAAGGGCAACTGGACTTGGTATGTATCCGGGAAGACGCTTCGCCTCTCATCCAAGAGGCTTCCTCAGTTCCTGCCTTTCTGACTAGACCAAGCTAGTCTGACTGGCTGCTGACGAGACTCAGATATTTATCCTCTAGGAGTCGCTGTCAGAGCTATTGATGTCCATGGCTCTTTGTATATCAATATCAATAGATGTGTTACTAAGCTGCTGGGTAACTTTGCTAGCTAGTTAAGCTTAACGTGCGAAACGAAAACGTTGCATCCAGTACAGCAACCTGACCTTAGCAGGCTGTGCAGCATTTGCAGTATGCATTACAGGCAGGTTTGTAGAACCTGATAATGTAATAAATCCCCGATAATGTAATAACCCTGATAATGTAATAAATCCCCCCCGATAATGTAATAACCCTGATAATGTAATAAATCCCCCCGATAATGTAATAACCCTGATAATGTAATAAATCCCCCGATAATGTAATAACCCTGATAATGTAATAAATCCCCGATACTGTAATAACCCTGATAATGTAATAACCCTGATAATGTAACAACCCTGATAATGTAATAAATCCCCGATAATGTAATAACCCTGATAATGTAATAAATCCCCGATAATGTAATAACCCTGATAATGTAATAACCCTGATAATGTAATAAATCCCCGATAATGTAATAACCCTGATAATGTAATACAAATAATGCCCGAGGCCAATGAAAATGCAATACCCGATAATGTAATAACTTCCTGATAATGTAATAAAATGATCCAACTGAGAAAAAACGTGTGGAAGTAGCTTGGAGGTAGCTTTGAGGAAGAGTAGAGCACTCATGCACGTCCAACTTTGACCTGTCGGTGGCGCTAGACCCCTCGAGCTTGCGTTGCTTAAACAGTATCACCACTTGAATCCATTTATGGGTGGTCTGCTGTTAAATTATTACAATATTGGGGAATTATTACATTATCAGGACCAGGGAAATGAAGGCTAACCTGATAATGTAATAACGTCCCGTTAATGTAACACATTATTACATTATTGGTAAAAAGTGTATTACATTATTGGGAAATGCACTTTATTACATTATCAGGATCAGGGAAGTGAAGGCTAACCTGATAATGTAATAACGTCCCGTTAATGTAACACATTATTACATTATTGGTAAAGAGTTTATTACATTATTGGGAAATGCACTTTATTAGGTTATTACATTATCAGGCTTTATTGCATTTTCAGTGGACTCAAGAGCAGATTTTTATTACATTATCGGGGTTATTACATTATTGGGAATTTATTACATTATCAGGTTCTACAAGGTTCAGTGCGTGGTTTGGTGCACTTTGTTGCATATTGCTTTCTTGCACTGTTCCATACTCTTTATTATCAATACCGCCTTCCAGCGGAGGCCATGAAACGTGTTTTTCTTTGCTGAAAACTGTGGCAGTTCAAAACCTTCTTCTTTTTTTCCTTTTTTTAGAATTTCCGGGGGCGCATCCCCCCCAGACCCCCCTACGGGGTTTTGCCCCCCCCCCAACACTGTAAAACTCTCTCCTGTGCCCCTTGTCTGCAACTGTAATAATGCATCCAAAGCAACATTTCCGAGCAGGGAACCCCCGTTGCTTTCCGGGCCGTAACCTCCAGCCACATAACGCGCCTCGTTATAATGCAAAGTAGACTCACCGGCGGCGTTTGTTGATTGAAAATAAAAGATGCACGAGGGTCTTCCATCCGGACAAACTTGTCAGTCACTTTTCTGTCAAAGTCCACCAATCCATGAATGAATGAGTTTTTAACTGACAGCGTAGGAAGTGCGTTTAACCTCTGTTGCCCCACGGTGTTGTGTGTGTGTAGCAACGCCGGTTGGCTGCTCTCAGCATGGGGCCAACATGCTCGCGCCCCACGGCTCACTACTGAAAGCGCGCCGAACACGTGCCAGGATGAGGCGGTACTACTACTCTCGCCGATACCGCTTATCGATCCGGTGCTTTAACAATACTCTTCTCGGTCCTGCTTGTTATTTTTTAAGAGGAAAAAATGAACAAATTAAGAAAATAATTAACATTGCTTCGTTTTGTCACATCTGGATCATCAGCCCATGTTGGTATAATGTAGTTACTCCGCGTGGGCTCCAGGCTGCTAGCGTACATAACATACCTAGGCGGTCTAAATCTGCACATTTCTCCACCTGTATGTGATGCACTCTCGCTGGGTGTTTGGACGGATCGCTTGGGTTTCCGCCCTCACATGCAAAAGACTTGAACTTGTGGCACCGAGCGTCGTCAGCACCGACTCCAGCGAAGCATAACCAGAACTTCTGACCTTTTACTCCTCTCTCCACCGTCGTCACTAAGAGCAGTGTGTGTGTTTGGGTGGTCGGCTGACGCATGTGTGAAACACAGTGAAATGCAGGACAGTACTAGCGTAAAAAACAACAACGTATGAAAAGTGAAACCGATCAGAGATGTCCGACAATACCGGCTGTTGTCCATCTTGGTTTCCTCTGTGTGAGCAGTCTGTCGCCACACGAGGCTGTTCATAGAGATTAAACCTTTGATTTTTATTTATTTATTTTGTTGTTGTTACAGGACACACTCTCTAAACCAGTCTGCCACCCACAGCCATGATACACCCAGGGGTTAAGGAGCGAGGCTTTAACGGGATTAGAGTAATCAGATCGCATGAATCCTTTATCATTATTCATGCTAGACTCCGTTCCAGTTGGTGTAAAACAAAAGCGGCTAACGTCGGTGAAACCTCGACTTTCTCAGAATACGGTTTCCTTTCTGAAGGGAGAGCAGGGACAAGGCCTCTGTGATGGAGACGCTGGACGCGCTTTGAATGTGAACTGTTTACGAAGCCTCCAGGGTCGTGATGCTCTTTTGGGGAGCTGAGGGAGAGTGTCGATCTGGCTTCCCCCCGGTGAAACTCCTCGCTGTCAGGTGAAAAGCGGCTGGCGACTCCACATGTACGGGAGGAGGCGTGTGGTAGTCTGCAGCCCTCCCCGGATCGGCAGAGGGGGTGGAGCAGCGACCGGGACGGCTCGGAAGAGTGGGGTAATTAGCCAGATGAGATTGGGGAGAAGGGGGGGGGTGTTTCCGATCAGAATTATGTTTAAGTTGATAAAGACACTTTGATTATGGTTTACTCAGCACTGTAAACCAGGACTTCTTGAACGTTTCGGCATCGGTTGGCGATGTAAAACCGTTGAAACTGCTCTCCGACATGGTAAAAAGGGTTTATTCCGGATATGGGTGAAGTAATCCACGTCGTGCAAAGTAACGCGATTGCATAAAGTATTTTCAGGGGTGAAAGTTACAGGTTACGGTTTTTCGTCGAGTAATTGGCAGTTGGGAATGCATCACGCTGGCATTCACAACCGCCATGAGAAATGTCCCCCCCCCCCCACACTTTTTCATTGTATCGTTCATTGTTAGGCCTTATCAGCTCTTCTTCCGAGTTTAAAAGATAAGCCCGCCAGTCAGCAGACAGAAAGATGTCAGTTTCCACATCTCAACGCTGAGCAAACACTCAGAGCCAGCGAGCCGCCAAATCCCTATCCCCCTTAATCTCTGAGCCTACATCGCAGACCAGGAAGAGGCTCCACGATCCCCTCGACCCAAAGCCAAGGGCAAGCAAAACAGCAAACCTTTGACTGCGGAGAGCAAACAGGAGAGGTGGGAGATGGAGATTTCACAAAGCGGGCCCCCGGCACTATGAGGGCTTCGGCAAAAGTAAACACCGGCGTTAGCAGGCGCATAATTGATGGCACGGTTCCTTTTGATACTGTAAATAGATGTTAAACTGTGGTGGAGCGCGGCGACCAGATTACAAAAGATTTGCGACACCCCAGGATTACAGAAGAATGCATTCCTTTGATCTGACACCACTTAGACTTTGATTCCCTGTAATTACTCCAAGCAGCTGCTTTTTCCTCCTGGGGCCGGAGAAATGATGTACGGCCCTTAACAATTTCTTAATCCTGCTCCGGCGAAGGTATCGTGGCCTAAATTCCAGTTTGGGTACACGGCCGGCCGTGTCCCGGTCAGAGGACTGTCCTCGAAGTAAAAGAGGACAACGTGGGGTGGTTGGCCTTATGTAATGTACAAGACACCGGTTTCTAACGGAGAAACCACGTTCACGCAACACCGATTGTAGAGTTGTTGAGTTGTTCCATGCAGAAGTTGTGAACGCGCAACTGGATCGTTGCGTATTTCAATGCATTTTATTGTACGGACAAGCTAGGCTGCAGAAAAAGCGGGGGGGGGGGTTGTTGTTGTTTTTTTACATAGGTTTTACACAACATATATACAGAGACCATTTTAATTTGTATTTCTTAAATATAATCCTGATCAAAGCTCTTTCCAATGATATGCAGATATGTTAAAAGTTAGCATTGCTTTGGGAAACTTGTACATGCTGCTAAATGTTTAAAGCGACACCAGATAACATTTCGGAGTTTGGCAACGTCGTTTACGCCAATTGTCACAAAGACAGCCGAGGCTTCTTGTTTTTTCTTCGTGGCGTTCCTGTAAGATTTACATCTTTACATTGACTTACAAGCCGTAGGTCAGAAATACTACTGCGGAGAAGAGCGGCTGTCTTCGCCGATGAGGTCGAGTAAAGTTGATATTCTTATTTGTGTTTTTAAAAAGCGGCCCCTATATTTCCCGGGAGCTTTCGTGGACCAAATGCGTTGAGAAAACAAGACTTTTATTGGGGAATGAGCCGAAAGGCGACTGTGTCTTGCTCCCATAGCCGTCGCACCATGCCACCAAAATGAATGTAATTATGATAATGTAAAGCGAGGAAAAAGAAATTCACCAAATTGTGCCACTTTAATAAGTTAGGCAGATAAAGGTTGAAGAGACTTGTACGGAAGGCAGCCTGTTTGTGGCTAACTTAACAAATGGTGCCGGTTGTGATGCTGTTATGTCAGCACAACGCTTATTGGCTTCAACTGCGTCTACCTCAGGAAGACTGAGTGCCAGCATGGAGGGACAGGCGACTCCACCGGGCCGGCTTCCTTAAGGAGCGGGGAAGCATCAGCACGGGTCGGAGATCCCGGCAGTTGCACGCTACGGAAGAAGATGGAGACCACAGATGAAAGAGCGCCTGCATGTCAGGAAAAAAGGACTAGAAGATGAGACAGAGAGAAGACTCCACAACAAATCCACTGTTGACACAGTGGGTGCAGGTAATAAGGGTCCCCTTCTTTTTTAACCCCATCAAAGTTCTTTATGGGAGGCCAAGAGGCAAATAATGTGCCAAGCCTGGGACCAAATCGCTCTCGGGCATCAAAGGGCTGCCATTATCTCCTTCCCTGCAAGGTAGAAACATTCTTTGGGGCATCTCGGAGCTGTGTGGGGCTTTGATGTGTATTTATCTGGACGTCGTAGGGCGAGGTGAGCCGCGGCGCTGTGTACAGACAGCCTCCGCATGCTTCTATGAGGATTTGGCTGTTGTCCTTATGCCTCCATTCTCTTAAATGCCCATGAAGATAAGACTGCCGTGAGATAAGGCGAGCGGTGTGCCTCCCTGCCCACGGCAGACATGGCGCGGTGAATGAGCAGAGGAGCTAAGTGTGCCGTGCGTCTGCTCGGGCCTCAAACACGAGACAGAAGGAGAGGTTTGGAGTCGTCCGTTGACGTCACCCTTACATTCAGATTTTATAGACTGACAAATAGCTTTCCACAACCTTCGAATCTCATAGTGACCACTAGACCCAATTTCAACTTGGCGGCGATGGCAACGGGGTCGGCCCTATGTTCCCTCAGCCCTGCGGGTTAGCTATCGAATAGGCTAGCGATCAGTTAAGATTAGGTTAAGGTCAGTGTTGGGTTAAGGTTGGGGTTAGGTCAGGTTAGGTGGGTAGGTAGGCCAAATCAATATGCAGATTGACAGGACCATACCAGATCGGTCAAGGCTCGGGTTAACAACGGCTGCCATTGGTGCTGTGCCCTCACAGGGCACCAATGGAAACTGTAACGTCCACTGTGGCGACCCCTGAGAAACAGGGCCTAAGCCAAATGAAGAAGAAGAAGAAGGTTAAGTTTGGGTCAATTCAATGAAGTTGGGCTGAGGGAACATAGACACGCTCCCACAGCAACACTTTAGCTTTAAGCTAGCTCAGAATATATCCAGCTGAACGTAGGCCACTTGAACACCAAACTGTTTTATTCGTTATGACATGATTACGTATTGCCCAAACAAATTCAAACGTCTAAGATGCTCGATGCAAGTCCGTATGTTTAGCTTGCATATTTCTAGTTGCTTTTGTTTTAGGAGCGGCTGTTTAGCTGTCCAGATATGAGACCCAGACGTCTACTAGACTTTCACTTTTCAACCAAATTCAGCTCTCTGGTAGCCGAGATGGTGAGTGCCATTTAGACGCCTTCCAGACGTTTAAATCGACGTAACATTGCTTAGCGGGGGTGTCTCGATAGGACGCTCAACATAGAGACACATGTTTTCAAGTAAAATTAATTAATTAACATATTTTATCAATAAGGCGCTTTTCATTATACAACAACCCCACAGTTTTTTCTCAGACAGGCAGAGCATAGGTCAGAAAACAAGTTTGGAAGACCACGCAGAAGGGCTGTGACAATAACGGCAGTGACGAGAAGCTAAAACAGTAAGCGCTAACGCTAGCCAACAGCCTTGTTATCTAACGAAACATTTCAGTGCGTCGTTGTCCGATGCCTCCTGCAGTGTGATGTCGTTAGATGTAGACACGTCAGTTGTGATGACAGTTTTTTATGATTAATTGTTTTTGTTTTTTTTTTTTAAGATTATTTCTGCTCCCCATGAAGCCATCCTATATCAGGAATAAACCTTCTTTATCATGAGTGGGTGGGCTGTAAGTCTATGCATTAAATCACCTCATCTTAGTACAATGATAAATACATATATACTATGTGAGAGGGAGAGAGAGAGAGGGTGAGAGAGGGAGAGGGAGAGTACCACCGTCCATATCAGAGAGGGAAATGTGAAGATGTCCAGCAGGTGGTACCAGACTACTCAGGAAACATCTTGTGTAGATGTGCAGGTGATCAGGTTCATCTAGAGTCGAGGTGATAACATGACAAATCTTTCTTTAAGACCCCCTTAAAGACTCACTGCGGTGTGTGTGTGTGTACATACACACAGGGTGTTGTGATGCGTCTAGTGCAGCAGTGTGTAGTTGGAGGGAAGGTGCATGTGTTCTTCCAACCCGCTTGTGTCCTTCCTGCCCTTAGCTTGCTGCCGCTGGCTAGCCTTTGTGGCGAATAGGGAAGCATCCTAGCGTGTAAGCCTTCCCTTGCCAGTACATAGCCTCTCCTTCACCAAGACTCCTTCCAGGCCTCCCCGTGGCCACACGTGGTAACTGGGGTCTTGGGGCCCCAGGCTAACTTGGCAGGGGATCTCGGAGCAGCAGTGGGCCCCAGAGATATGGTGTGCAGGCCCACCCTGGTGGACACGCCCTGGCACCTATCAACCACTGCCCCGCTGCCTTGTGGGTGAGTCTGGAAGACATAAGGCTAAGGGAGCTCACCCCAACAGAAAAGCAAGCTGTGGCGGCACGCTTCGAGGCGGTTTCCGAAAAACTGGATTTCCGGCAGCCCCCTGCAGTTGTGTGGAGGTGCCGGTCGTCTAGGGACCCCCCTCGCCATCGTAACCATCTCCTCTACAATCAAGTCATGTGGCGTTGGGAGGAGCCCACCCCCCATGCCACTTTAAAACCATCTCTGCTGCGCAGGTATCTTCTGCTATCTGAGTCCTCAAAGGACCCACAAGTAGAAGAAGATGGTCATCATCGGGCACCATGGACAACCAGCAAGCAAGCAAGC
>NC_079211.1:7313153-7326714 GCF_029633865.1 Lampris incognitus | reverse complement strand
ACGACCAGTCCTCGTAAGGTATTTTCCTGACATACTGGTATCCCACTCAGTTATACTGGTGTGGATGTGGTTATACTGGTGTGGATTGTCCCTTATACTGCACTTTTAAGGGACTCTTCAGTGTGAAGAATGGGAAAAAATCAAACATTTTCTTTGTAAAAATCCTCTTCTGTTTTTCACATCACTGCTGTTGCGGCTCCTCGTGAACTTACTGATCCAGGTTTACGTCAGTACAAGTTTGAGAAAAACGAGGGATTTTGTTTCTTCTGTGAAATTGTAATTTTTGGGATTTGCTGATCAAATTTCGGATGAAAATTGACGTGGCAAATTTCATAGAATCTGAGATCAGCTGCCATTAAACGGAAGTAGGCGACTGTACAGGTAAGTGTTTGGTTACATGGTCCTCTACCCCGGATGTACATGTAACTGGTAGGTTTATTATGGAAGTGCCCAGTGTCTCTTCTTTTTTGGGGGGGGGTGTTTGTGGCTTTCATATTTGGGGGTGTTCGTACGTTTGTGGCTTTCCTATTTTCTACCGCTCTCACAACCTTTTCCAGGGAGACACCACATTTGTGATTTTGGAAACTATTATTCAAAATGAGGACCTATCCCGGAAATTGGATCGGAGTGTCCTTGTCAATTTAAAAAAATTTTTTTTTTAAGGTTTACCAAATCCTGAATACTTTTAGAAACGCAACCCAGAAGACACCACATCTTAAATCGGAAATTTAACTTTGAGATCTCCGTTTTAAATCTTAAATTGGGGGGGTTTATAAACTCACATTTAAAGGACCGTTTGTGTGGACGGGCCCAGTGACGTCACGGCAGGTCCCGGGTCAGTTTACGGGCGTCGTTTTATCTATTTGACTCACTTTGCAGCGGAAAATATGCAAATTTAAAATACCGTATATAAAACCACGTAATACCATGTATAAAATACCATGTATAAAACCAAATAATACCATATATAAAACCAAATAATACCATAAAAACCAAAGATGGCGTTTCTTCAGGTGGGACATACACAAGTCGACCCTAAATCAGCTGCACAAACCGACCTATATATTAATAACTTGTGTATTATATACTTATTCATATATATATGTATATATATGTGTATTTAAATTTCCCCACGTTCGTGTTTTACTACACACCTTGAGAGGATAACGGGACAAATCCTCCATTTAAAGTGTTTTTCCCCCCTAGTTTGCTTCTCCTTGTGACCGCCGGGTAATTGTTCGGGATCTCAGTTTCATTTTTAAAATCTGTAAAAAAAAAACAAAAATAAAAACGGAAGTTTGCAGAAACTGTTTCCGTTTCTACCCGCGAGCCGGATAACGTCTCGGCGAGTTAAGCGGCCCCATCGCGTGTGCGGGAACGAACGCAGGTCCGTCGCACTTGTCGCCGCATTAACGGCGCCTCCGCTCTTGCTCTCGCCGCGCCCGCCAGGGGGCGCCGTGACGTCACGTCACGGCTCCGCTGAGCGGCGAGCGGCGTGCTGAAAAAGCGGTGAGAGACGGGGCAGATTTTTCGAGACGCGAAGAAAAGGGGGGGGTTTGTGTGGGGGGGTGGGTGCGGGGCGATCCGGTTGTTTGTGAGCGGAGTTCGAAGCTGCGATTTTAAAATGACAGCACGGTCCTTCTTCCCCCGTGTCGCTTCTCAGAGAAGAGAGAAAACGCGTCACAGAACCACAAAAAACCCAGCAGGTGGGCCTGGAGAGAATGTTAAGCAGCCTCGTTGTTTCCCCAAACCCCCCCCCCTGTTTATAAAGAGCCGAGACCAGAAGAAGCCGCCTCCGTGTTTCTAACACAACACAACGCAACACAACACAACGCAACACAACACGCTGCTGTGTTTCCTCCCACGCCAGCTTCCTGTGGCGACCAGCGGCCCGCCACATGGAGCTCATGAGCGGAACAGAGGTGGGGACACACGCACACTCACGCACGCTCACACGCAAGTACACACGCACTCACACGCACGCACCCGTGAGACGGTATTAACGTGTAAGCGTGTGTCGCTGCGGGGCTGCTTCATGAGGACCAGATCCGGGTGTGATCCGTCTGAGATGTGACCTTTAGGCGTAAACCAAACCTTTAAGTGCGGGTTTTGAGTAATCACAGTCAGACCCCCCCCCACCACCACCCCCACCCCCACCCAGTCTCCCGGACTGTTAATTTGGGATTTGTCCTTTCCTGGTGGGGGATAACGGGGAAGGATCTGTATACCTGCTGCGCGGGAACGGCGGATGCAGCGGCGTATCTGTCAGGGTTACAGCACGTGCTTCACGTGGCCGCTCACGCGCCTCGTCGTTTAGCGGAAAATTCATCAGATTTAATTTTAATTTCTTCACTTTGTCCCGTTTGCTCGTTCAGCAGCTGACCCAACGAAAATAACACTTTTTTCCCTTTTAGATAAAACCGAATAATAATCATCATCATAATCATAACAACAATAATAATAATAATGATAATAATAATAATAATAATAATAATAATAATAATAATAAATATTTAAAGCAGTTAATATTTTCCGTTTTGTTTGGACGTGTCTGTGGAAACACAGGGTAAACAATTAATCCTTGTTTTCTGTTTGGGTCAAAATGACCCATTCAACATTATTGTTATTATTGTTATTATTATTGTTATATTATTGTTATTATTATTATTATTATTAGCCATAAATAACGTTAATATGTTTATCGTTCGAGATGAGAATAAGGAGTATTGTGTGTTTTTAGACACACTGCCCCGCTGTAACGATCCAGAGGTGTTGTGGGTGAGCGTGAGGTCCAGATGTGTCCTCCAGAAGGTCAGAGGTCAACTTTCACTTTCGCAGCAGAATGAAGGTTTTGTGTCGGCGTCCTGGCGGTGGGGTGTGGTAGTGCACAGCTCGTGTGTGCGGGGACGCGTCTGGGGCTGCGTTAACAGGACGTCCTCCTGGCGACTCGACGCGCCTCCGTAAAGAAAACAAAACAAAACAAAAGAAAACAAAACAAAACAAAACAAAACAAAACAAAACGCCTACTTGACTTTTCAACCTCCGCCATTTCCAGCTGACTGCATCATTTGTGCGCGCACGGCCCCGCGTCCTCCCTTTGTGGCGGGAAGGAGGGGTCCCGAGCCAATGGTCGGAGGGACGTCGGAGCTCGCGCGCGCGCGCGTGAGAAAACACACACACACACACAAACATACACACACATATACACCCCACACACACACACCTCACAAACACACACACACACCCCACACACACACGCACAAACACACACACCTCACAAACACACACACACACACACACACAAACACACACACACACAACCACACACACACATATACACGCACACACACATATACACGCACACAAACACACACACATACACACACACCTCACAAACACACACACACACCCCCCACACACACAAACAAACACACACACCACACAAACACACACACACACACACCCCACACACACCACACACACACAACCACACACACACATATACACGCACACACACACATATACACACACAAACACACACACACACGCACCTCACAAACACACACACACACCCCACACACACACGCACAAACACACACACCTCACAAACACACACACCTCACAAACACACACACACATACACACACACAAACACACACACATACAGACGCACACATATACACGCACACACACACACGCACATATACACCCCCCCACACACACACACACACAGACACACAAAAGGAGCAGCGCTGTCTCCCGCGCCTCCTGCAGGGGCGTGTTCATTAGCGGGGTCGTTTGCTATTCATGGGACCTCTCTAACAGACGCGAGCCACGGTGGCAGATGCGGCCATTACGGCTCACGCTCACTGGAGCTGTTTATGGAGGCGGAGGCGGAGGCGGCGCGGCCCGATCAATCACCCGCAGCGGCGGACGCTCCATAGCAACCATATGGCGCCGGGCAGGAAGCAGGCCTTCCACAGCCGGTCAAGCCCCGGAGCCCCGGAGCCCCAGAGCCCGGGGCCCCAGAGCCCGGGGCCCGGAGCCCCAGAGCCCGGAGCCCCAGAGCCCGGGGCCCGGAGCCCGGAGTCCGGCTCTTATTCTGACATCTCGTATTCAAAGAGGAAAGAAAGGGCGCGAGCTGCTGCTAATTGAAGTCCTTGTAAGGCATTTTAATGTAATGAAGACACAGCTGACCCACTGGTATCACCTGTTCTGACCTACTGGTATCACCTGTTCTGACCCACTGGTATCACCTGTTCTGACCCACTGGTAATGAAGACACAGCTGACCCACTGGTATCACCTGTTCTGACCTACTGGTATCACCTGTTCTGACCCACTGGTATCACCTGTTCTGACCCACTGGTAATGAAGACACAGCTGACCCACTGGTATCACCTGTTCTGACCCACTGGTATCACCTGTTCTGACCCACTGGTAATAAAGACACAGCTGACCCACTGGTATCACCTGTTCTGACCCACTGGTAATGAAGACACAGCTGACCCACTGGTATCACCTGTTCTGACCTACTGGTATCACCTGTTCTGACCCACTGGTATCACCTGTTCTGACCCACTGGTAATAGCTGGTCGCAGTTATACTGGTATGGACATGGATGTGGTTGTACTGGTCTGGCTTGTCCCTCCTTATACTGCCGTTTTAAGGGACTTTTCAGTGTGAAGAATGAAAAAAAAATTCTAATATTTGCTCCAAAGCCCGGAAGTCCGGGAAGCCCCGGAAGCCCCGGAACCCGGGAGCCCGGAAGTCCGAGAAGCCCCGGAAGCCCGGGAGCCCCGGAACCCGGAAGCCCGGCTCTTATTCTGACACCTCGTGCTCAAAGAGGACAGAAAGCGCGCGAGCCGCCGCTGCTAATCGACGTTTCCAAGCGAGCGAGCGAGCGGCGATCCCCGCGCCACGCCGTCGCACGTCACATCCGCCGCACGCTTCAGCGCCCCGGAAGGGGCCCGGCGCGGCTGGCGCGCCGCAATAAGAACACCGACTGTCCTCGGAAGCATATTGAAACGTCACTAACCTTTATTTACATAGATGCTGATTAAATAGGATGTTACAATAAAATTATCGTAAGACATGTTGTCGTCTATATACACATGACTCGGGGGGGGGGGGGCGTGTGAAAGCGGATGTGGATCAGCGGCGCTTCCTGTTTAAAGGCCCGGAGAGGTGGAGGCGGAGAGCGGAGCCGGGACGGGGAGCCCGGCGCTCGGTCCGCGCTGCCTCCTCCGCGCTGTGGTGGACTCCGAAAGAAAGGCCGTGGGATTAAAAGGAACCATGTGGCGGATCCGGAAGTCCCCCAACAACCGCAGCGAAACTGATAAAATGGCCCCCTCCTCCAAAAAAAAACATTGCACAACGTTCCCCCCCCCCAAAAAAAACAAACTATAAAATTTTAAAATGCTTTACACAATTTGCAGTCCTCCTGTACCTTAACAGATAGCTAGGGTCTGCGTCATGAGAAACTATATATATATATATATATATATATATATATATATATATACACACGCACACATATTTCTATATATATATGTGTGTGTGTGTATATATATATACATACACACACACATATATATATATATAGAAATATATGTATATATACACACATGCCTATATGTATATATATATATATTTATTTATATATAGACATGCATGTGTATATGTATATATACATATATATGTGTGCACATATATATATATATACATATATATTTATATATGTGTGTGTTTGTGTTCCTCAAATTATTTAGTGAAATGAAAATTAAAAAAACATGACGCCTGGGAAGTTTAACCGTCCAATGAATAAATTAAAACGAGGCGATATTTTTTAAAAAAATCCTTCAGCGTTTATAGTCTCCTCTTCTTCTGTGTCCATATCCGTGCAAAAGTTTTGGGGGAAAAAAAGGAAGAAGAAGAAGAAGAAGAGCTCCTTCAACGACAAGGCGAAGTGTCAATCGTCCACCTCGATCTCCTCGTCCTCCTCCGAGAACTCGTCCGTGGTCTGGCCTCGGGACGAGGAGGGGGACTGCGGCGGGAAGGAGGCCCGGTGTCCCTGCTGGGAGGACGGGGAGACGCTGGGGGAGGACGGCACGGGCCCGGAGCCCTCCTGCTGCTCCTCCAGCATCTCCTCCTCCATGCTGACCAGCTTCTGCAGCGCGTGCGGCGGGATCTTCTTCAGGGACTCCACGTCGGCCTTCATCTCCTCCAGGTCCCGCTTCAGCTTGGCGCGTCGGTTCTGGAACCAGGTGATGACCTGCGCGTTGGTCAGGCCGAGCTGCTGCGCGATCTGGTCCCGGTCCGCCGGGCTCAGGTACTTCTGGTACAGGAAGCGCTTCTCCAGCTCGTAGATCTGGTGGTTGGTGAAGGCCGTCCGGGATTTCCTCCTCTTTTTCGACGTCTGCCTCTGTCCGAAGGCGTTGAGATGCTCGCGACCTTACGGGGAGAGGGGGAGAGAGGGGAGAGAGGGGTGAGTGGTGGTGGTGGTGGTGGTGCAGGGGGGGGGGGAGTTCATAACAAGGGTCACTTCTTTGCCCATAATGACCCGTTAACCTCACCGTAAAGCTGTGCCGGCCTTTAACGTCGCGTGAAGCGCGTGTTGAACGCCGTTTTTTGGGGGGCGCAAACGAAAGAGACGCGCGTGAGCTCGAGCCCCGTTGCGGTGGTCCGCACGTAGCGCGTCTTAATTACATGCAAACCACTTAGCTGATCCCGTCCGCTCATGGTCCTCTATTGTGCAGCATTTTGCTCCTAAATCCATGCAACTGTTTATAATACGCACGCACGCACGCGCGCGCACGCGCGCGCACACACACACACACGTCTCGGCGCAGCTCGGTTTAGATCCGTGGCCGGATCCGGATCCGAGCTGACTGAACCGCCACCAGCTCGTATTCGATCAGACATACGTGCGCAAATGTGGCTCCCGGACCCGGACCCGGACCCCCCCCCCCCACCCCCCGTCGGTCCGTGCGCGCACGCAGGCGGTGTGAGCGTTTACCTTCTGCCGCCTGGATGACGCTGACTTCCAGACCCTTAAAGGTTTTGCTGGCCAGCTCCTCCAGCGCGCACAGCGGGGACGAGGGGCTGCTAATCCCGTTCCTCGCCGAGTTGGAGCCCGCTACTTTCTCCAGCGCCCTCGGCGGGCAGGCGCTCGACGCCGACTTCTTGACCGACGGCTTGTTAAGGATATCCTCGATGCTGAAGGGCGTCAAGGGCTTGTTGGAGTTGGCCGGCGGCGGGAGCTGGTCCAGCGGACCCCGTCTCCGGTCCTCGCCGCCCGACTGCAACACGGAGCCCGCCTTCGCGTCTTTGCTGGAGGTCATCGCCGTCCCGGAGACTCGCCAATGGTGAAAGTTGGGTTTAATTTCCTCCCGAATGGCGTCCGGAAAGCGCTTCCCTTTGACGCCGTGGCGTTCTCGCACAGCCACCCCCCACCCTCCTCCTCCTCCTCCTCCTCCTCCTCTCCGCTTCTTGTCCCAGCCCGAGCCTAGTGCTGCAGCTTAGCTCGCCTCGGCAGGACCATGCTCCGGGACTCCGGGACTCCGGGACTCCGGGACTCCGGGGCTCCGGGGCTGCAGGGCTGCAGGGCTGCAGGGCTGCAGGACTTCGGGCGTAGTCGTCCGCGCCGCAGAGAGCGTCTTCCCCTCAGAGAGCCGCCGAGCCTCTGTCCACTTCCATGGAGAGCTGCGCGGAGGGGAACCAGCTGCGCGGCCGGGGCGACGTCCCCTCGAGCAAGAAGAAGAAGCAAACAACAAAAAAACCAAAAAAAAAAACAAGAAGAAGAAGAAGAAGAAGAAGAAACCGTCCCCGGGAAAGGAGAAAAAAGAAGGCGAGCGCTAACGAGTTGTTGTTGATTGGGCGAACTTCAATTAGAGCGAAAGTCTCGTGTACTCGCGGAGGCGCTGCCGCGTCTTAAAGGGACACGGCGTAGGAGTTAATTGGCCGCGGGAATAGGAGGAGTCTCTCTCTCTCCGGCTCTGCTGCCGCGCGAGGCCGAGCGCTGAAAGGTCCGCGTGCGTTCCGCCTCTCCCCACCGGACTCAGCCTCGCGCCGGGGGTGTTCTAGAAGAACGGACGGCTCGCGCTCCGTAGAAATAAGGCCGGTGGCGTTTCTAGCTCTTGTTTTTGTATTTATTTATTTACATTGTTTTGTTGGGGGTGTTTTTTTTGCATTATTAAAAAGTTTTGCGCGAGGCCGAGCCAATAATGACCTGCGGCCCGCCTCGGTGCGTAAATACGCATAGCGCGTCACGCGTGAGATGCCAAATTGCGCATTGTGGTCAATTCTAATTTGATTAAACAAACCAAACAACGGCGGTAACGATGCTGAACACGCAGCGTTAGATCCGCCGTGTGGCGTCTGACTGAGTTCCCCCGCAGGGGTGACATGCCTGCGGTCAGGTCGCTTTCCCAACACAACACAACACAACACAACACAACACAACACAACACAACACAACACAACACAGCACAGCACAACACAACACAGCACAGCACAACACAACACAACACAACACAACACGACACGACACAACACAACACAACACAGCACAGCACAGCACAGCACACAACACAACACAACACAACACAACACAACACAACACAGCACAGCACAGCACAGCACAGCACAACACAACACAACACAACACAGCACAGCACAACACAACACAACACAACACAGCACAGCACAGCACAACACAACACAACACAGCACAACACAACACAACACAACACAACACAGCACAGCACAACACAACACAACACAACACAGCACAGCACAACACAACACAGCACAGCACAGCACAGCACAACACAACACAACACAACACAGCACAGCACAGCACAACACAACACAACACAACACAGCACAGCACAGCACAACACAACACAACACAGCACAGCACAGCACAGCACAACACAACACAACACAACACAACACAACACAACACAGCACAGCACAGCACAGCACAGCACAGCACAACACAACACAACACAGCACAGCACAGCACAGCACAGCACAGCACAGCACAACACAACACAGCACAGCACAGCACAACACAACACAACACAACACAACACAGCACAACACAACACAACACAACACAACACAGCACAGCACAGCACAACACAGCACAGCACAGCACAACACACAACACAGAACGACACGACACGACACGACACAACACAACACAACACAACACAGCACAGCACAGCACAGCACAGCACAGCACAGCACAGCACAGCACACAACACAGCACACAACACAACACAACACAACACAGCACAACACAGCACACAACACAACACAACGCAACGCAATGCAACACAACACAACACAACATAGCCCAACACAACACAGCACAACACAGCACAACACAACACAACACAACATAACACAACACAACACAACACAACATAGCACAACACAACACAGCACAGCACAGCACAACACAGCACACAGCACAACACAACACAACACAACATAGCACACAACACAACGCAACGCAACACAACACAACACAGCACAACACAACACAACACAACACAACATAGCACACAACACAACGCAACGCAACACAACGCAACACAACACAACACAGCACAACAGGTGTTTTATACCGGACTGCTTCATTACAGCACCACATGGAAAACCCGGCTCCACACCGTTTGATAAGGATGACAGTGAGGTGGCGGGGGGTGGGGGTGGTGGAGGTGGAGGTGGGGGGTGGGGGTGGTGGAGGTGGAGGTGGAGGTGGGGGGTGGGGGTGGGGGTGCGGGTGCGGGGGGCTCGGCTAAAATCCAAACTATTGCAGTAAAAGTCCTGGATAAAGGGTGTTTACTGCTGAGACAGTAGACCTACACGTTTCTAGTGGATTTGATCCGATCTACACTGAACCAAATAAAAGGGAAATGACTCCTATTGTATGAAGTTGTGTTGTTTCCTTCTCAGAGCACTGCAGCGCGTTATAACCACTGCAGTGCGTTATAACCACTGCAGTGCGTTATGCAGTGCGTTATAACGCACTGCAGTGGTTATAACGCGCTGCAGAGTAAAAGGGTCTCCTTGTCGGTCACACGAGGTGTGTGTCTTTACGCATGCTAACGTGAGGTGTGTGTGTGTGTGTGTGTGTGTGTGTGTGTGTGTGTGTGTGTGTGTGTGTGTGTGTGTGTGTGTGTGTGTGTGTGCTAGCGCATGAGGTGTGTGTTGCAGTGTGCTGAGACGCATCGACAGCAGCACGGGACGGCAGCTCCGACCCCATCCTGACATGTTTGAGTGGCGTGGAGAGAGGAGCAGGTAGGTCCCCCGCGTGTCTCCAGGGAGACCGGGGGGAGGTAACGGTCTTTATATTTCGGGGTTCAGAAGAGCTCGGGGGGGGGGGGAACCAGTGGCGACCCGGTGTGCTGTTCGTTCGCACGCGGTCGGCGGGAGTGTGTTCGGCCTCCGAGCTTAACGAAATGTTGCTGCGTTTGGTGCTGCGAGGAGGAGGAGGAGGAGGAGGAGGAGGAGGAGGAGGAGGAGGGTGTTTAAACAGCGCTGTGATAACAGCGAGCTGAAACGGACTCATCTCACCGACACACACACGAAAATAAAACCCTGCAGACATCTATTCTGGCGCGAGACGCCGCCTCGTCACACCGCACGAGCTCGGCGTGGCGGCGTTTGAACCCAGCAGAAATTTAAAACGAAGTAAAGGCAAATGAAGCCTCGCGCGTCGGCTTCACCCCGAGCCGGTGTGGATGAAGGCGGGTGGTGTCGGCAGACCTTCCGTTAAAACCTCCATCAGCCTCGCCCTGCAGGACGAGCGGCTCATCGCGGCCCAGTGGTTTAGACGGAGGAGCCCCGCCACAAATACACAACGTGCAACACAACACACTAACAACACAAACACACAGACGGCACACATGTCACCGGGCCGGAATGGTGGTTTACTCGATATAATATATATATATATTACATATTTATATATATATATTACACACATACACACACACATACACACACACACATATATATATATGTGTGTGTGTGTGTGTGTGTGTGTGTGTGTGTGTGTGTGTATGTATACATATTTATATGTATATATTTACATATTTATATATTCATATACATATATATATATATATACAGATATTTATATGTATACATATATATTTACATATTTATATATACATATATTTATATGTATACATATATATTTACACATATATATTTACATATTTATATATACACATATTTATATGTATACATATATATTTACACATATATATTTACATATATATATATATACATGTTTATATATATAAATGTATTAATTAGTTATGTATTCATTAATTTATATATAAGTGAATTTAAGCCGTCAGAGGGTTTGTGCGATACAATAAAGAATAGAGTGACGTGTTTTTGTAAGAATAAAGGTTTTAAAACCTGGAGATGATGATGATGAGCTCTAACAGAACCCCATCTACACCCATTCATCTGTTGTTGTGTTGTGTTGTGTTGTGTTGTGTTGTGTTGTGTTGTATAAATCAGTTAAATGTCTCGTGTTCCCTGCTGCTTGGTGTTTTGGGGGAATAACGTGGCGGGTTTCAGTAAATAACAGTAAAGCGGATAAATGTCGTGTTTCTAACGAGCGCCTTCATGTACCACAGCAGGCCGTTCTGCTCTCCTCTGCTCACAGCACACACACCCGGGTTTTATGGAGGGTTGTGTGTTGTGTGTTGTGTTGTGTTTTGTGTGTTTTGTGTTGTGTTTTGTGTGTTTCGTGTGTTTTGTGTTGTGTTTCGTGTGTTTTGTGTTGTGTTTTGTGTTGTGTTGTGTTTTGTGTGTTTTGTTTTGTGTGTTTTGTGTTGTGTTTTGTGTGTTTCGTGTGTTTTGTGTTGTGATTCGTGTGTTTTGTGTGTTTTGTGTTGTGTTGTGTTTTGTGTGTTTTGTGTTGTGTTTTGTGTGTTTCGTGTGTTTCGTGTGTTTTGTGTTGTGTTTTGTGTGTTTTGTGTGTTTTGTGTTGTGTTCTGTGTGTTTTGTGTGTTTTGTGTGTTTTGTGTTGTGTTTTGTGTGTTTCGTGTGTTTTGTGTTGTGTTTTGTGTGTTTTGTGTGTTTTGTGTTGTGTTCTGTGTGTTTTGTGTGTTTTGTGTGTTTTGTGTTGTGTTTTGTGTGTTTCGTGTGTTTTGTGTTGTGTTTCGTGTGTTTTGTGTGTTTTGTGTTGTGTTCTGTGTGTTTTGTGTGTTTTGTGTTGTGTTTTGTGTTGTGTTCTGTGTTGTTTTTTCTGTTTTGTGTTGTGTTTCGTGTGTTCTGTGTGTTCTGTGTGTTTTGTGTGTTTTGTGTGTTTTGTGTTGTGTTTTGTGTGTTTTGTGTGTTTTGTGTTGTGTTCTGTGTTGTGTTTTTTCTGTGTTCTGTGTTGTGTTTTTTCTGTGTTTTGTGTGTTTTGTGTGTTTTGTGTTGTGTTCTGTGTTGTGTTTTTTCTGTGTTCTGTGTTGTGTTTTTTCTGTGTTTTGTGTTGTGTTTTGTGTGTTTTGTGTGTGTTGTGTTGTGTTTTGTGTGTTTTGTGTGTTTTGTGTTGTGTTTTGTGTGTTTTGTGTGTTTTGTGTTGTGTTCTGTGTTGTGTTTTTTCTGTGTTCTGTGTTGTGTTTTTTCTGTGTTTTGTGTGTTTTGTGTGTTTTGTGTTGTGTTCTGTGTTGTGTTTTTTCTGTGTTCTGTGTTGTGTTTTTTCTGTGTTTTGTGTGTTTTGTGTGTTTTGTGTGTGTTGTGTTGTGTTTTGTGTGTTTTGTGTTGTGTTTTGTGTTGTGTTTTGTCCCTTCTTGTTTTCTACTGGCTGACGCGTAACGTTGGCGGGATAAGCAGCGGCGTTGTGTTTCCGGTTCGGAGGAGACGCGCGCTCAGACCCGCGAGGCCGCTCTGACGCGTTTCTCTTCTCCGGTTTCAGTCACGACCTTCGCGGCCCGCACCGAAGGCGGCGCTAAATTGAAAAAAAATGGGTTTTCTTTTCTGACCTCCGCGTAAACGTTAATTAGAGGCCGGGGCGGATGACGTCATCCGTCTCCGGCCTTCCGCCGCTCCGGGCTTCTGTCCGTCCGGTCCGGTCCGGTTCGTTGGCGCACGGGTGGGAAAAAAACGGTGTCGGACGGAACAAGTTGGGATGGAAACCCGAGGGTCTAGAACGATCCTTTCTTTTTGTTGAGGATCGCAGCGCAACGACAGACCCCCCCCCGGTTGGCCCCCCCGGACAGGGAGGGGGGGGGCGGCGGAAGTGGAGCCCTTCCCCTGCAGCAGGTGCACTCGGCCTTCGCAACGTCAGCGTTTTTCTTCATCAGCTAATGACAGTTCGGCTCCCTGTTAAACAGTTAAACCAGACCAGGTCCTGGGCCGCTTCCGGGGCGACCAAGCTGCTGGCGGCGGAGGTTTCGGGTTTTTATTGTTCGGCCTCATCTTTGGTCGCCGCCGCTCCTCCTGCGGTCCGCATTTCTCCTCTGACCACGGGGGGGGGGGGTTCACCCCCCCAAGCCGCGCGTGCCCGTTCCAAAAGGACTCCGACGGGACGCGGTGCA
>NC_079211.1:7305653-7308153 GCF_029633865.1 Lampris incognitus | reverse complement strand
TGGAGGGCTCGCGGGAGAATAATTGCCGTCCAATCCGAAGGTCAGAGAATATTTAGGATAAGTACACATCCAGCAAGGAGAGGACAAACCTTCCCAAGATGTCTCCCCTCCATCCCTTCATCCTGTCGCCGTCGTGACGTCACACCACACCTAGTACTACTGTCGCCGTCGTGACGTCACACCACACCTAGTACTACTGTCACCGTTATGTAGTCACACTACACCTAGTACTACTGTCACCGTCGTGACGTCACACTACACGTAGCACTACTGTCACCGTCGTGACGTCACACCACACCTAGTACTACTGTCGTCGCCGTGACGTCACACCACACCTAGTACTACTGTCACCGTCGTGTAGTCACACCACACCTAGTACTACTGTCACCGTCGTGACGTCACACCACACGTAGCACTACTGTCAACGTCGTGACGTCACACCACACCTAGTACTACTGTCACCGTCATGTAGTCACACTACACCTAGTACTACTGTCACCGTCGTGACGTCACACTACACGTAGTACTACTGTCGCCGTGATGTAGTCACACTACACGTAGTACTACTGTCAGGGTTATGTAGTAATACTACATGTAGTACTAATGTCAGGGTTATATAGTAATAGTACTAATGTCAGGGTTATGTAGTAATACCACACGTAGTACTAATGTCAATGATATGTAGTAATACTACACGTAGTACTAACGTCAGTGATATGTAGTCACACTACACGTAGTACTACTGTCACCGTGATGTAGTGATACTACACGTAGTACTAATGTCAGGGTTATATAGTAGTGTTACACGTAGTAGTACTGTCGCCGTGATGTAGTCACACTACACGTAGTACTACTGTCAGGGTTATGTAATAATACTACATGTAGTACTAATGTCGGGGTTATATAGTAATAGTACTAATGTCAGGGTTATGTAGTAATACCACACGTAGTAATAATGTCAATGATATGTAGTAATACTACATGTAGTACTAATGTCAGGGTTATATAGTAATAGTACTAACGTCAGTGATATGTAGTCACACTACACGTAGTACTACTGTCACCGTGATGTAGTAATACTACACGTAGTACTAATGTCAGGGTTATATAGTAATGCTACACGTAGTAGTACTGTCGCCGTGATGTAGTCACACTACACGTAGTACTACTGTCAGGGTTATGTAATAATACTACATGTAGTACTAATGTCGGGGTTATATAGTAATAGTACTAACGTCGGGGTTATGTAGTAATACTACATGTAGTACTAATGTCAGGGTTATATAGTAATAGTACTAATGTCGGGGTTATGTAGTAATGCTACATGTAGTACTAATGTCAGGGTTATATAGTAATAGTACTACTGTCAGGGTTATGTAGTAATACTACATGTAGTACTAATGTCAGGGTTATATAGTAATAGTACTAATGTCGGGGTTATGTAGTAATACTACACGTAGTTTCTGAGTTGAACCGGAGGGGATACAGGAGTGAGGCGCCCTACGGAATGGTACCTGGTCCGGATTGTGCTTTGCTCCGCTTCTTTATCTGGACCGGACCGTTAGTTAAAGAGCCGAGGCGGGACCGGGTTCAAGGCCACGAAGACGCAAAGCAAGCTGCAAATAGTTTCGTCCCCATGACTCTTGAGCAGGATCGGAGGTGGCGCTCAACAGGACGTCTGCGGGGAAGCCCTTCACACGGTCGTCCCTTCGGTCTGGGGCGAGGCCGCAGAAAGAGAACGTTTCCGGTATCTGGGCTCGGTCGAAACGGGGAACGGCTCGCGTACCACTGGCATCAAAACGAGAACCGAGGGGGGCAAAGCGGGTGGCACGGTGGTTAGCGCGGTCGCCTCACAGGAAGAAGGTCCTGGGTTCGAGTCCCGGGGTCGTCCGACCTTGGGGGTCGTCCCGGTTCGTCCTCTGCTCTGCGTGGGTTTCCTCCGGGGGCTCCGGTTTCCTCCCACAGTCCAAAGACATGTAGGTCAGGTGGATCGGCCGTACTACATTGTCCCTAGGGGTAGGTGTCTGGCGGCCTGTCCAGGGCGTCTCCCCGCCTGCCGCCCGGTAGGTTCCAGCATCCCCGCGACCCTGAGAGCGGGACAAGTGGTTCAGCTGATGGATGGATGGATGGATGGATGGATGGATGGATGATCCAACTCCTGTGGGGAATAGGTTGGATAGAAAAACGTAAAAATGAAAGTGTTCTGGAACAAACACGATCCTTCTGTCGAACCTTCAGAGACGAAATCCGCAATATTTCGGCCATGCTGTGCGCCACAAGACCTGCAGTACTGTGAAAAATGTGCTGCAAGGCAAAGCTGAAGGCCAAAGGCCACGAGGCAATCTCGTACCTGGACAACGTCCCAGACTGGACGAAAATGGCTAAAACGGAAGCCATCGGAGCACGTGAGGAGAGAGAGAGCAATGGCGGACGGTTGTTGAGCGTGTTTGACTAGGGTGGCGCACGTGTTCGTAGCCAGAGGAGGAGGTAGAAACTCTCC
>NC_079211.1:7298153-7300653 GCF_029633865.1 Lampris incognitus | reverse complement strand
TTTCACCGTCTTCGCGTTTTCATCTGGATTCTGCTGCCCAGCACAGCTTGGCTTTTATTCTGTCTCATTTGTTTGTTCGGCCATTTCATTTGTTTGGGTCTGTTTGGCTTGATTGGAAATTTATTTTTCTAAAACACAATTTTTCTTCTCATTTCTCTTCAGCGGCTTCCATCACTATTTCTTTAAATCCCATTGCATGTATGTTTTTTAACATGCACTTAAATGAAACTAAACTAAACCAACTTCAGCTGAACTAAACTAAACTTAAACTAAACTAAAAGTAAGTAACCTAAGCTAAGCTAAGCTAAGCTGAACTAAACTAAACTTGAATAAACTAAACTAAAAGTAAATAACCTAAGCTAAATTAAGCTAAGCTGAACTAAACTAAACTAAGCTAAGCTAAGCTGAACCGAACTAAACTAAACTAAACTGAAATAACTTCAATTGAACTAAACTAAACTTAAATAAACTAAACTAAATTAAACTAAACTAAGATAAGCTAAGCTAAACTAAACTAACTTCAATTGAACTAAACTAAACTTAAATAAACTAAACTAAACTAACTTCAATTGAACTAAACTAAACTTAAATAAACTAAACTAAACATAACTAAACTAAACTAAGCTAAGCTAAGCTGAACCGAACTAAACTAAACTAAACTGAAATAACTTCAATTGAACTAAACTAAACTTAAATAAACTAAACTAAATTAAACTAAACTAAGATAAGCTAAACTAAAGTAAACTGAAATAACTTCAATTGAACTAAACTAAACTTAAATAAACTAAACTTAACTAAACATAACTAAGCTAAACTAAATTAAACTAAAGGCAAATAATCTAAACTAAGTTAAACTAAGCTGAACTAAACTAAGCTAAGCTAAACTAAGCTGAACTAAACTAAACTAACTTCAACTGAACTAAACTAAACTTAAATAAACTAAACTAAACATAACTAAGCTAAGCTAAACTAAGCTGAACTAAACTAAACTAAACTGAACTAACTTCAGTTGAACTAAACTAAGCTTAAATAAACTAAACATAACTAAGCTAAGCTAAGCTGAACCAAACTAAACTAAACTTAAATGAACTAAACTAAATTCAACTAAACTAAACGTAACTAAACATAACTAAGCTAAGCTAAGCTAAGTTGAACTAAACTAAACTAAACTTAAATAAACTAAACTAAACTAAAGGCAAATAATCTAAGCTAAGATAAACTAAGCTGAACCGAACTAAACTAAACTAAACTAACTTCAGTTGAACTAAACTAAACTTAAATAAACTAAACATAACTAAGCTAAGCTAAGCTGAACTAAACTAAACATAACTAAGCTAAGCTGAACCGAACTAAACTTAACTAAACTAAACTAATGTCAACTAAACTAAACTCATTATCATCATCATCATCATCGGCTGTCACTCAAAGCGAGTGTGACTTTCTTTCCTCTCCATTTGCTTGTCTACTTGTGGGTCTTCAGATGGCTGTAGAGGCCGATCGGCGATCCACATACTTTCGTGAGGTGTGGACGGAGGAAAGCGGTGGTGGTGGTTGGCGGCGGTGGTGATGGTGGTGCTGCGCCTTTCCCCCCTCTCTCCTTGCGGTGCTGTCGCGTTTTGTCCGCGGCACAGTGGACTTCCATTTGTGGATATGCAGCTCCTTCCCGCATGGATTTCTTCCAGGAGTGCCTGTCCAGTGCAACGTGTTCCCAGTTACTCAATGTGATGTGGAATTTCTTCAGACTGGTCTCGATATTGTCAGCTGGGAGTACAGGATCTGTTTGGGGAGACATGTGTTGGGTGACATGGCCTGTCCGTCGTAGTGGTGACGCTAGTCATGTTGGCTTCTTCCAGAACGCTGATGTCGACGGGTCTGTCCTTCCAGCGGATCCTCAGGATCTTTCGTAAGGCTCTTTGGTGGTGTTTTTCCAGGGCTCTTAGGTGCCTGCTGGAGGTGGTCCACGACTCGGCTCCACACAGCAGCGTGGGAAGAACAACAGCTCTGTAGACCAGGAATTGTGTTTGGGCCTTTAGGTCTCGATCCTCAAAGACTCTTTCCCTGAGTCTGGCATAAGCGCCACTGGCACGGCTCAGGAGACAGCTGACCTCAGAGTCGACGTCAGCTTCTGAGGGGAGAAGGTAGGGAAGTGATTAACGTTTTCAAGAGTTTTGTTGTCCAATTCTATGGTGGGCTTGGTAGATGGCCGGTTGGGTGGAGGTTGATAGGTCTTCTTGATATTTAGTGCTAGACCCAGGGCTCTTTGGGTGGAGGTTGATAGGTCTTCTTGATATTTAGTGCTAGACCCAGGGCTCTTTGGGTGGAGGTTGATAGGTCTTCTTGATATTTAGTGCTAGACCCAGGGCTCTTTGGGTGGAGGTTGATAGGTCTTCCTGATATTTAGTGCTAGACCCAGGGCTCTTTGGGTGGAGGTTGATAGGTCTTCTTGATATTTAGTGCTAGACCCAGGGCTCTTTGGGTGGAGGTTGATAGGTCTTCTTGA
>NC_079211.1:7165653-7295653 GCF_029633865.1 Lampris incognitus | reverse complement strand
TCAACATGTTCATTTTAATGTGTGTGTGTGTGTGTGTGTGCGTGTGAGGATATGTACTATTGCATGTTTAATTTTTGTGTGCATGACTGTGAACACGTGTTCATAAGAATGCGTGTGTGTGTGTGTGTTTTGTGTCAACATGTTCATTTTAATGTGTGTGTGTGTCCGTGTGAGGATATGTACTATTGCATGTTTAATTTTGTTTGCATGACTGTGAACATGTGTTCATAAGAATGCGTGAGTGTGTGTGTGTGTTTTGTGTCAACATGTTCATTTTAATGTGTGTGTGTGAGTGTGTGTGTGTGTGAGATTATGTACTACTGCATAATAATGATAATAAATCAAACTTATATAGCGCTTTTCTAACGCTCAAAGGCGCATGTTTAATTTTGTGTGCATGACTGTGAACACGTGTTCATAAGAATGCGTGTGTGTGTGTGTGTGTGTGTGTGTGTGTGTGTTTTGTGTCAACACGTTCATTTTAATGTGTGTGTGTGTGTGTGTGTGTGTGTGTGTGTGTGTGTGTGTGTGTTTTCCTGGCTTGGATTGTGCACAATTATGCGTGTGCGTGTGTGCGTGTGTGTGTCCTGAGTCAGCGGTGTCAGTAATTGCCCGTATAGACGTGGGTGCGGCGGGGCCTTTGCAGAGCTGCAGCGGCCGGATCGGCGGCGCTTCATTTCCGGAGTTTTTCCGTGGAGCGTCTCCACCCGCCCGGCGCGCGGCCGCGTCACACATCAGCCCAATTACAAGCGGCTAACCCACTTACACCGCACACACCAGCAGCGAGCTCATAACGGCCGCCTCGCGCGAGCCGGCCTAATCCAATCCGAGACAAGGGCTCGTGCACCGCGCGCGCAGTATCGAGCGGAGGAGCGCTTGAACATGTCTGATAAACATAATGAGGCTTTTCCAATAAGACATTCATAAAGAATGTATGAATTCCGGCGGAAGTCGGGCGGAATCCCGCCAGCCGGGTTTTGGTTTTTGTCTTGTTGACAGAAATGTTCTTTTCACTTTGCGTCACACAGAGAAGCGGCTTTTATCGCTCTGTGTTTCCTCCGTGTTGGCGGGACAAACGTCGTCACGGCGGCCCGGTCCGACAGCTGACTGACGTCATCACGTCGTCACGCCGGCCCGGTCCGACAGCTGACTGACGTCATCACGGCGGCCTGGTCCGACAGCTGACTGTCGTCTATTACGTCATCACGGCGGCCCGGTCCGACAGCTGACTGACGTCTAACACATCATCGCGGCGGCCCGGTCCGACAGGTGACTGACGTCATCACGTCGTCACGGCGGCCCGGTCCGACAGCTGACTGACGTCTTACACGTCATCACGGCGGCCCGGTCCGACAGCTGACTGACGTCATCACGTCGTCACGCCGGCCCGGTCCGACAGCTGACTGACGTCTTACACGTCGTCACGGCGGCCCGGTCCGAAAGATGACTGACGTCATCACGTCGTCACGGCAGGCCGGTCCGACAGCTGACTGACGTCTAACACGTCATCACGGCGGCCGAGGCCGTCACATCTGGCGGGAACCAACGAGGCGCGTGCGCGCGCCCTCCCGGGCCAATCACGTTTGGTTAGACGACGTCACAGAATCTAAAACAGTTTTAGTTGGAAGCTAAAGGGAAGATATGAGGACGGTGCGGACTTTGTCCTGCAAAGAGTCTGCCCCCCCCTCCATTTTTCTCCTCAACTGTACAGAGCCAATTGCCCCACTCTTCCCCACATCCGACTCAGCCGGAGGCAACACGGGGATTCGAACCGGTGATCCCTGTGTTGGTAGGCAACGGAATAGACCCTTGCGCCAACCGGGCCACTTCTGTAACCTGCCCCCCCCCCTTCCCTTTCACAAGTGACGTGTCTTTGATCAATAAAACCAATCAGCAGTAATTGGTTCCACCTGGATTTACCTGCTCAGCGTATTTCATGCGAAAACACACGCACACACGCACACGCACGGGACTTGCTTTGTGCTCTAAACCACAGAGAAACCCGCTCAGCCACTGGTAGCAGAGCTCATTTGGAAGTCCCCGCACTTTCCCCCTGCGTCTAACCCCCCCCCCCCATCCCCCCGCCTCCATGCGTTTATTTTTAATTAACCTCTGAAAGACACCCGGTTGTTGCTTCCTGTGTATGTGTCGGGGAGGTTAATGATTTCTGCGTCCGCAGCGCCGCAGCGCAGGACAGATCAATGCACCTCAATTCCCCCGCAGCGCATGTTGGCTCGCAGCTCGCCACGCCGCCCAGAGCCGAGGAGCGGGAGCGGGGCCCTGCGGCCATCATGTAGGGGTGGATGTGCCCCCCTCTACCTGTGCGTGCGTGTGTGCGCGTGTGTGTGCCAGGTTTCTCTAAACCGCCTACTTTGTGGGGACATTTCATGGGTCCCCGTGAGGAAAAGGGTCTATTTTAGGGTTAGGACTTGGGTTTAGGGTAAGGGTTAAGGTTAGGCATGTAGTTATGATGGATAAGGTTCGAGTTAAGGGCTAGGGAATGAATGTAGTCAACGAGGGGTCCCCACAAGCAGGCGCGGATCTACGGGGTGGCAACAGGGGTGGCAGCTGCCGCCTCTGGGACACCGTCTTGCCACCCCTGTTGCCACCCCCATTTATAAATCAGATAATATGTTTTTAAAGTATGTTTTATGTACATGCATGGTGAAGGTCAACGAGACCCGCGCCAAACTCATCTCAAACACAAGTCGCCGATTTAAAATCCCCCTCACAGGCGTGGATCTACGGGGTGGCACAGTCTAGCCTCCCCTTTGCCACCCCAGTAAAAAATCTCTAGATCCGCCACTGCCCACAAGTATAGGGTGACGTCTGTGTGTGTGTGTGGGGGGGGGGGGGTTAAAACGTTTTAAATCGCTGCAGGGATGCATATTCCACTAATGCAGTAAACAGGTTTCGTTTCCAAATCCTTCTCTCTGTCAGCCTCAAGACGAGATCTGAAGCTTGAACCGGCTCGTCTAGGACGCACCGTTCACCGACAGAACCGTTTCGTCACTCAGCCAAGAGACCTGTTCAGCCTCAACTGACTGCAGGTGTCCCACCCTTATGAGCAACACTGTAGCGAATTCGGGGGACAACGCAACCACAGGAAGTGCCGCGGCCGGGACGCGAACCCGTGTCGCCCGCACCGCAGGAGGCATCGCTAACCGCTAGACTAAAGGGTCAGACCCGCCACCTGCGCGCGTCTACTTATCCATGCACGCTACAATATGCAAATACGGGCGTGACCATTGGTCACGTGTCCTACTCGCAGAGGACTGGGGGCTGTTGCAGTAACAACGACCTCCACCTCAAATAACGACCGGAGCGTATCCTGTGAGGAGGCTCAGACTCGGAACATGCATCCATCCGTCCGTCATCCGAACCGCTTATCCTGCTGGGTTCAGTACCGCTGCTAAATGCGTGTGGTTTTGCTGTGTCGGTAGGGATTTGCTAAAGTCCGAGGTTCGCGTCCCATTGGCGCGTACACGGGCAGTGTACGACCTATTGAGTATGACGTCAGAGTATCTTATTGGTTAATGTCAAACGTCAATAAGGGCACATCTTTATTGTGATTGGATGGGGGGCGGGAGTAGAGAAGACTTTAGGGAAGAAGAAGAAGTTCTAGAGAGTTCGGGAGTCTTCTCAGCATTATCCCGCATTGGGCTTTAATTATATGATCGTTAGAGTCGACTCTTATACGTTGACCAGACGTGTAAATTGCAAGGTATGTTGAGTCAGATTATATTCAGAGGTTTGAGGTTGTGCACGTAAATTCTCACTGTTAGCTTCGTTTGCTAGCTCAGTCAGCTTACGTTAGCTGATTGCTCCCAATTAGTTAGGCTAATCTAACCGTTACTTTAATGACGGCGGTTGTCATTCGAAATACGGTCTTCTACTGACAACATATAGGAGTCGACTCGGTTTTATAGCACGTTTGAAAGGCGTGTTTTATTTTCTGTACGACCCCAGTGTTCGTTACGAGTGTCTTGCTAGTCAGATATGCTAGCAAGTTAGCTTATCTGTAAGTTAGCTGGCCACCGTGTCCATTACCGGTTGTCTTGCTAGTCAGATGTGCTAGCGAGTTAGCTTATCTGTAAGTTAGCTGACCACAGTGTCCATTACCGGTTGTCTTGCTAGTCAGACGTGCTAGCGAGTTAGCTTATCTGTAAGTTAGCTGGCCACAGTGTCCATTACCGGTTGTCTTGTTAGTCAGATGTGCTAGCGAGTTGGCTTATCTGTAAGTTAGCTGGCCACAGTGTCCATTACCGGTTGTCTTGCTAGTCAGATATCCTAGCGAGTTAGCTCATCTGTAAGTTAGCTGGCCACAGTGTCCATTACCGATTGTCTTGCTAGTCAGATGTGCTAGCAAGTTAGCTTATCTGTAAGGTAGCTGACCACAGTGTCCATTACAGGTTGTCTTGCTAGTCAGATGTGCTAGCGAGTTAGCTTATCTGTAAGTTAGCTGACCACAGTGTCCATTACCGGTTGTCTTGCTAGTCAGACGTGCTACCGAATTAGCTTATCTGTAAGTTAGCTGGCCACAGTGTCCATTACCGGTTGTCTTGCTAGTCAGATATGCCTGCGAGTTAGCTCATCTGTAAGTTAGCTGGCCACAGTGTCCATTACCAGTTGTCTTGCTAGTCAGATGTGCTAGCAAGTTAGCTCATCTGTAAGTTAGCTGGCCACAGTGTCCATTACCGGTTGTCTTGCTAGTCAGATGTGCTAACAAGTTAGCTCATCTGTAAGTTAGCTGGCCACAGTGTCCATTACCGGTTGTCTTGCTAGTCAGATGTGCTAGCGAGTTAGCTTATTTGTAAGTTAGCTGGCCACAGTGTCCATTACCGGTTGTCTTGCTAGTCAGATATCCTAGCGAGTTAGCTCATCTGTAAGTTAGCTGGCCACAGTGTCCATTACCGATTGTCTTGCTAGTCAGATGTGCTAGCAAGTTAGCTCATCTGTAAGTTAGCTGACCACAGTGTCCATTACAGGTTGTCTTGCTAGTCAGATGTGCTAGCGAGTTAGCTTATCTGTAAGTTAGCTGACCACAGTGTCCATTACCGGTTGTCTTGCTAGTCAGATGTGCTAGCAAGTTAGCTTATCTGTAAGTTAGCTGGCCACAGTGTCCATAACCAGTTGTCTTGCTAGTCAGATGTGCTAACAAGTTAGCTTATCAGTAAGTTAGCTGGCCACAGTGTCCATTACCGGTTGTCTTGCTAGTCAGATGTGCTAGCGAGTTACTTATCTGTAAGTTAGCTGAGCACAGTGTCCATTACCGGTTGTCTTGCTAGTCAGATGTGCTAGCAAGTTAGCTTATCTGTATCGTAAATACTCTGCCTGGTTTCGGTGAGCCGGTAGCTCGTGGGACTGAGCCGTAGTATACGGCAGTACAGAAACCAGGTCAAGCGCACTGCGTATGAAGTTTCATATATGGCGGTTCATCGTAGATTTTGGTCATGGTTCCTGCTCTGTGCTACGTGGGCGCGTACAGAGCTCTCCTGGCCACAAGGCGGCGCTACTTGTCCCACCCGACCACCCGCGGACCTTGGTAAGTACAGTCTCATTGGGCTCTGTTGAGTGAGGGGCCCATTGGAAGTAGCGCGCGGGTCACCACTCACCCAAGCAGCCACCAGGCCTGCAGGGTGTATTTGTTTATGCGGCTTTTGGGGTTATTTTATTTGTGTTATAAAGTGTGTGGGCCCACCGCTACTGTTACATTGGTGATATTGAGCAGAAGGTATTTTGTGTTTTGCTTTATTTGGGGGTACACTCACAGCTAGTGTCATATCGTCCACTAAATAGATATAATACTACTATCATAATCCTGGTCTCGCTTTATACAAATTCTTTCCCACTCTATTCTATAACACTAATATATATATTAGATCATTTTCCCATCTCAAAAGCACTGGTATACTTGGGATGCACTAAGGTATTGGTTGTGCAACTATTGACCTTACTAGTTTATTCCCTTTCACGGCGTCTATAGACACAGAGTAGGGGGTGGGCGTTACGCGGGGATGCTGGACCCTATTCCAGCAGTCACTGGGCGGCAGGTGGGGAGACACCCTGGACGGGCCGCCAGTCCATCGCAGGGCCAACACACCCACACACATTCACACCTAGGGACAATTTAGTACGGCTGATTCACCTGACCTACATGTCTTTGGGCTGTGGGAGGAAACCGGAGCACCCGGAGGAAACCCACGCAGACACGGGGAGAACATGCAAGCTCCACACAGGGGATGACCCCGGATGACCCCCAAGGTTGGACTACCCCGGGGCTCGAACCCAGGACCTTCTTGCTGTGAGGCGACCTCGCTAACCACTGCGCCACCGTTCTGCCCCCGAATAAATCAATTACCAGAATCCACAGGTAACTTGACCTCGGCACCTTCCCCTCTACCAAACTAAGATGTCAAAACCCGGTTGAACCTGAGTTTTACTTCTGGATGTTCTCCTGTCTGTCGGTTAAGGTCTTCTACCAGCTTGTTCTGTCATATCGACTTCTTCTTCAAACTCCCAAATACCTGGTGTAGATAAGTGGGTTAAACTGAGCTGAGACACCAGTTGTCCCGTAAGACACCGTTGTAAAGCTGAGTCCAGGTTGTAACACCCCCCCCCCCAAACTTCCTCTACTGAGAGCGTTTTGAGCCAGCACAGCACATTTACTGATGGGGAAGACTGAACTGTGATGGATGCCGAACCCACGCCGACCGTTTCCCTTCAGGCCCTCGTTACGGCTCACAGGCTTAGATTCATGTTTACCTTCTGAAACTACAACGGGAAAAAGGAGAAAAGCAAGAAATTTACTGACTGGTTCTTCAGAAGATACAAGCGTGTAGACGTTGTGCTGAAAGAGCAAAGCAAGGACATGATACCAGGTCCAGACAGATAAAGTTGACTTGACTGGACATGATACCAGGTCCAGATAGATAAAGTTGACTTGACTGGACATGATACCAGGTCCAGACAGCTAAAGTTGACTTGACTGGACATGATACCAGGTCCAGATAGATAAAGTCGACTTGACTGGACATGATACCAGGTCCAGATAGATAAAGTTGACTTGACTGGACATGATACCAGGTCCAGATAGATAAAGTTGACTTGACTGTACATGATACCAGGTCCAGATGAATAAAGTTGACTTGATTGGACAAGATACCAGGTCCAGACAGCTAAAGTTGACTTGACTGGACATGATACCAGGTCCAGATGAATAAAGTTGACTTGACTGGCCATGATACCAGGTCCAGATGAATAAAGTCGACTTGACTGGCCATGATACCAGGTCCAGACAGATAAAGTTGACTTGACTGGACATGATACCATTTCCAGATAGATAAAGTTGACTTGACTGGACATGATACCAGGTCCAGATGAATAAAGTTGACTTGACTGGACATGATACCAGGTCCAGATAGATAAAGTCGACTTGACAGGACATGATACCATTTCCAGATAGATAAAGTTGACTTGACTGGACATGATACCAGATCCAGATGAATAAAGTTGACTTGACTGGACATGATACCAGGTCCAGACAGATAAAGTTGACTTGACTGGACATGATACCAGGTCCAGATAGATAAAGTTGACTTGACTGGACATGATACCAGGTCCAGATAGATAAAGTTGACTTGACTGGACATGATACCAGGTCCAGATAGATAAAGTTGACTTGACTGGACATGATACCAGGTCCAGACAGATAAAGTTGACTTGACTGGACATGATACCAGGTCCAGATAGATAAAGTTGACTTGACTGGACATGATACCAGGTCCAGATGAATAAAGTTGACTTGACTGGACATGATACCAGGTCCAGATAGATAAAGTCGACTTGACTGGACATGATACCAGGTCCAGATGAATAAAGTTGACTTGACTGGCCGTGATACCAGGTCCAGATGAATAAAGTTGACTTGACTGGCCATGATACCAGGTCCAGACAGATAAAGTTGACTTGACTGGACATGATACCATTTCCAGATAGATAAAGTTGACTTGACTGGACATGATACCAGGTCCAGATGAATAAAGTTGACTTGACTGGACATGATACCAGGTCATGATAGATAAAGTTGACTTGACTGGCCATGATACCAGGTCCAGATAGATAAAGTTGACTTGACTGGACATGATACCATTTCCAGATAGATAAAGTTGACTTGACTGGACATGATACCAGGTCCAGATGAATAAAGTTGACTTGACTGGACATGATACCAGGTCCAGATAGATAAAGTCGACTTGACAGGACATGATACCATTTCCAGATAGATAAAGTTGACTTGACTGGACATGATACCAGGTCCAGACAGATAAAGTTGACTTGACTGGACATGATACCAGGTCCAGATAGATAAAGTTGACTTGACTGGACATGATACCAGGTCCAGATGAATAAAGTTGACTTGACTGGACATGATACCAGGTCCAGATGAATAAAGTTGACTTGACTGGCCATGATACCAGGTCCAGATGAATAAAGTTGACTTGACTGGACACGACACCAGGTCCAGATAGATAAAGTCGACTTGACTGGACACGATACCAGGTCCAGATGAATAAAGTTGACTTGACTGGCCATGATACCAGGTCCAGATAAATAAAGTTGACTTGACTGGCCATGATACCAGGTCCAGATGAATAAAGTTGACTTGACTGGCCATGATACCAGGTCCAGATGAATAAAGTCGACTTGACTGGCCATGATACCAGGTCCAGACAGATAAAGTTGACTTGACTGGACATGATACCAGGTCCAGACAGATAAAGTTGACTTGACTGGACACGATACCAGGTCCAGATGAATAAAGTCGACTTGACTGGCCATGATACCAGGTCCAGATAAATAAAGTTGACTTGACTGGACATGATACCAGGTCCAGACAGATAAAGTTGACTTGACTGGACATGATACCAGGTCCAGATGAATAAAGTTGACTTGACTGGACATGATACCAGATCCAGATGAATAAAGTTGACTTGACTCGACATGATACCAGGTCCAGACAGATAAAGTTGACTTGACTGGACACGATACCAGGTCCAGATGAATAAAGTTGACTTGACTGGACATGATACCAGGTCCAGATGAATAAAGTTGACTTGACTGGACATGATACCAGGTCCAGATAGATAAAGTTGACTTGACTGGCCATGATACCAGGTCCAGATAAATAAAGTTAACTTGACTGGACATGATACCAGGTCCAGATAGATAAAGTTGACTTGACTGGACACGATACCAGGTCCAGATAGATAAAGTCGACTTGACTGGACATGATACCAGATCCAGATGAATAAAGTTGACTTGACTTGACACGATACCAGGTCCAGATAGATAAAGTCGACTTGACTGGACACGATACCAGGTCCAGATAGATAAAGTCGACTTGACTGGACATGATACCAGATCCAGATGAATAAAGTTGACTTGACTCGACATGATACCAGGTCCAGACAGATAAAGTTGACTTGACTGGACATGATACCAGGTCCAGATGAATAAAGTTGACTTGACTGGCCATGATACCAGATCCAGATGAATAAAGTTGACTTGACTGGACATGATACCAGGTCCAGACAGATAAAGTTGACTTGACTGGACATGATACCAGGTCCAGATGAATAAAGTTGACTTGACTGGACATGATACCAGGTCTAGATAGATAAAGTTGACTTGACTGGCCATGATACCAGGTCCAGATGAATAAAGTCGACTTGACTGGCCATGATACCAGGTCCAGATAGATAAAGTCGACTTGACTGGCCATGATACCAGGTCCAGATGAATAAAGTTGACTTGACTGGACATGATACCAGGTCCAGATGAATAAAGTTGACTTGACTGGCCATGATACCAGGTCCAGATGAATAAAGTCGACTTGACTGGCCATGATACCAGGTCCAGATGAATAAAGTTGACTTGACTGGACATGATACCAGGTCCAGATGAATAAAGTTGACTTGACTGGCCATGATACCAGGTCCAGATTGAGCAGGGCTAATGATTGGCGGAGCAGTCACAAATGAAACCGACTCAAGTGTGACGAAAGTAAAGGAGAAGTCGAGTGCGTGACGTGCGAAGGGACGGGACGGGTTTTAGAATGAAGGCGCATTTCAAATAAAAGCTTATAAATCTTTGCTAATCCCTTAATGAAGCGAGGAACCAACACAGCAACACAGGTCCTAATTAACTGCAAGTCTGTCAATAGCGCGTGGACCACGGCGAGGTTTGCACGTGAGGCGGGGGAGCATCGACTTTGTGTCAGCCTGGACGGTTATTTGTGCGCGCTATCGACCGGCGGGTAATAATGCTAACGTCTGAGGCCGAGTCACACTGATGAGAGGTCAGCCCATTTGTCTCCACCTAAATCTACTGTGTAAATAATCCTCTTTGTCAGGGTGGTGTCAGACATTTAAGGCGATATTTGTTGCACGTCTCGAGACCAAAAGTGAAAAACTTAAGGACCGAAAAACAACTTGTCAAATTCCAAAGCTTCATTAACGAACTCTGGTTGTCTTTTGTATTTCTGTTGCCAAATTAGATTTACGCATCCATTCATTTGATTTATTGATTAATTCATTAATTTGGTGTTTGACTTTCATCAACAGAAAGGATGCGAACCCTTTTCATTTGCGTGGTAACGAGTCTCCACGTCCGTCTCTGCCCATGTGTGTTGTCGGTTCGGTCCAGACCCTTCGTCATCTGGTTGCTTGGTTACCGGAGGACGATGCTACAAGCCGAAGTGTCCCGCTACACACACACACCGCCAGCATAGAAACAACAAACACAGAATTGTGTTTTGGTTTTTAACGGGAGACATTTTTCACAAATGTGGCTCAGCCAGAAGGTCTCCAGGTGTTTTGGACTTGTCTGCTTTTTAAATATCCACCAAGTGCAAAGTGCAAACGAAAGCCGTCTGCAGGTTCAGGGCCGCTGACGGCAAGTCTTCACACCGACAATCACAAACTCGAAAGACGTGAGCAAAACGTTTTCCGATAGACGGCAAGACGGAGAACATCCCACGTTATCCATTAAAACCTTTCCGTTCACGCGGGATCCCTGAGATTGGGAAATATCTCATCTGTGATTGGGGAACGAAGAAGAGACGGGTAGTCTGGAAACAGCATTAAAATACCTCACTGTTGAAAAGGTATTGATAAAGAGCGTCTGTGCCGTTAAGATCATTAACCGAGCATTTATTGCTTTATTAATCCCCGTGGGGCGACCCTTATTCCGCATGTAACCCACCCCAGTGTAGCTAGGAGCTGGCACCCAGATCTAGGAGGGCGTTAAAACTGGAAATGTTTAGAAAACGCACTAAAATAAAATGAGCTCAGATAGCAGCTACACAAAGCCACCTGAGCTAATCTGCCTCTGTTCATTGGGCTGTTCTCGCTTTATACGCATGTGCTGTGTGAGCAGTTAAACATTTCATTTGTGCGTTTACATGGAACCTCAACTTCTCCGTTGTTTATTATGTTTTGTTTTTTCCGTCTTTTCACCTCACGGTGTATTAGAACAGTGGTTCTCAACCTTTTTGGGGTCCTGGACCCCCTGCGTATTTTTGATCTACCCTGAGGACCCCTCCACCTGATCTTGGGGGAGGGGGGTTGCAATTTGATAGAAACAGTAGAAACTGCATTTTAAACTGCATTACAGCATTTATTCACTCTTTGGGGCAAAAATAAGAGCTTTCAGTTGTAACTTAGATATAGTTAACAAAACAGAATTCTTATGCAGTAACTTTCAGATATATGTAACAACACAGAATATGTATTCAGTAACTTTCAGATATATGTAACAAGACAGAATATGTATTCAGTAACTTTCAGATAGATGTAACAAAACAGAATTCTTATGCAGTAACTTTCAGATATATGTAACAAAACAGAATATGTATTCAGTAACTTTCAGATATAGTTAACAAAACAGAATATGTATTCAGTAACTTTCAGATATATGTAACAAAACAGAATATGTATTCAGTAACTTTCAGATATATGTAACGAAACAGAATATGTATTCAGTAACTTTCAGATATATGTAACAAAACAGAATATGTATTCAGTAACTTTCAGATATATGTAACAAAACAGAACTCTTATGCAGTAACTTTCAGATATATGTAACAAAACAGAATATGTATTCAGTAACTTTCAGATATATGTAACAAGACAGAATATGTATTCAGTAACTTTCAGATATATGTAACAACACAGAATATGTATTCAGTAACTTTCAGATATATGTAACTAAACAGAATATGTATTCAGTAACTTTCAGATATATGTAACAAAACAGAATATGTATGCAGTAACTTTCAGATATATGTAACAAAACAGAATATGTATGCAGTAACTTTCAGATATATGTAACAACACAGAATATGTATTCAGTAACTTTCAAATATATGTAACAAAACAGAATATGTATGCAGTAACTTTCAGATATATGTAACAACACAGAATATGTATTCAGTAACTTTCAGATATATGTAACAAAACAGAATATGTATTCAGTAACTTTCAGATATATGTAACAAAACAGAATATGTATTCAGTAACTTTCAGATATATGTAACAAAACAGAATATGTATGCAGTAACTTTCAGATATATGTAACAAAACAGAATATGTATTCAGTAACTTTCAGATATATGTAACAAAACAGAATATGTATTCAGTAACTTTCAAATATATGTAACAAAACAGAATATGTATGCAGTAACTTTCAGATATATGTAACTAAACAGAATATGTGTTCAGTAACTTTCAGATATATGTAACAACACAGAATATGTATTCAGTAACTTTCAGATATATGTAACAAAACAGAATATGTATTCAGTAACTTTCAGATATATGTAACAAAACAGAATATGTATTCAGTAACTTTCAGATATATGTAACAAGACAGAATATGTATTCAGTAACTTTCAGATATATGTAACAACACAGAATATGTATTCAGTAACTTTCAGATATATGTAACAAAACAGAATATGTATTCAGTTACTTTCAGATATATGTAACAAAACAGAATATGTATTCAGTAACTTTCAGATATATGTAACAAAACAGAATATGTATTCAGTAACTTTCAGATATATGTAACAAAACAGAATATGTATTCAGTAACTTTCAGATATATGTAACAAAACAGAATATGTATTCAGTAACTTTCAGATATATGTAACAACACAGAATATGTATTCAGTAACTTTCAGATATATGTAACAACAGAATTTTTATGCAGTAACTTTTAACAATGCAAACGGGAGCGAGATCTCTTATTAAAATACAATAAATTACACTTGTGAAACAGATGTAATTAGAGAAAAAATTCCTGTTACCCTTTATAGTTTAGGTAGATAAAGGTCTCAGTCACATTCGAGTAAAATAATCCTACTTCTATAAATGCCATAGGATCTTTTTTTTAAAGATATTTTATTTTCACGGACCCCTTGCAATGACACCACGGACCACTAGGGGTCCGCGGACCCCCGGTTGAGAAACACTGTATTAGAAGATGCACAGTAACAAGCCAGGGGAAACGAGACTCTCGTGACTCAGACGTGGGGGCTGTACATCATTTCACCACGATACGGTATTGTATCGGTACTCTGGGAAACGATACGATATTTACCGATATCACCACGCCTGCCACGATTCGATTCGATTCAAGGGCTCTCGATCGATATATGAGACGATATCATATGCCCATTTATCGTCATCAGCCACACTTATATCAGTCAAGTTTGACAATGTTATTACTGAGCTCTTCCAGACATTTATATGAACAACAATCCATCCCTTTAATAAAAAGAACAAGAACAGACGTCCTGTTGCTCACTATGTATAAAGTGCCACATTTCTCATGTTTAAGTAGAAATGTTTTCATCAGTTAATTTAAACGAGCCCTGGCTGGCCTCTTTCAATAGGTTGTTTGCATATGACGTCACGACCTACAGATGGAGGGCAGGAAGTGATTTTCTACATGGGAAGCACCATCACAAACTTCCGAAATGCCCATGTTTGGCGTCATTAACTGAGAAACCACAAGGGGTTTTTATTGACTACCAGAAGTTGTTGTTCATGAGGGGGGGGGGGGGGGGACGCAAGAAATTGACCGAAAATGCCGGAAAACGTGGCTTGCGAACCGGCGTCAGCGGTCGGGAGGAGCGGAGTCGGGATAGCGCGCGTGTGTGCAGTGACCACTTCCTCAAAAAACACCCCCTCTTCATAACTTCCTGTTTACACCTTTCTCTCATAACGTCGTCTAAACCAGTGTTTCTCAACCGGGGGTCCGCGGACCCCTAGTGGTCCGTGGTGTCATTGCAAGGGGTCCGTGAAAATAAAATATCTTTTTAAAAAAAGATCCTATGACATTTATAGAAGTAGGATTATTTTACTCAAATGTGACTGAGACCTTTATCTACCTAAACTATAAAGGGTAACGGGACTTTTTTCTCTAATTACATCTGTTTCACAAGTGTAATTTATTGTATTTTAATAAGAGATCTCGCTCCCGTTTGCATTGTTAAAAGTTACTGAATACATATTCTGTTGTTACATATATCTGAAAGTTACTGAATACATATTCTGTTTTGTTACATATATCTGAAAGTTACTGAATACATATTCTGTTTTGTTACATATATCTGAAAGTTACTGAATACATATTCTGTGTTGTTACATATATCTGAAAGTTACTGAATACATATTCTGTTTTGTTACATATATCTGAAAGTTACTGAATACATATTCTGTTTAGTTACATATATCTGAAAGTTACTGAATACATATTCTGTTTTGTTACATATATCTGAAAGTTACTGAATACATATTCTGTTTTGTTACATATATCTGAAAGTTACTGAATACATATTCTGTTTTGTTACACATATCTGAAAGTTACTGAATACATATTCTGTTTTGTTACATATATCTGAAAGTTACTGCATAAGAATTCTGTTTTGTTAACTATATCTAAGTTACAACTGAAAGCTCTTATTTTTGCCCCAAAGAGTGAATAAATGCTATAATGCAATTTAAAAATGCAGTTTCTACTGTTTCTATCAAATTGTAACCCCCCTCCCCCAAGATCAGGTGGAGGGGTCCTCAGGGTAGATCAAAAATACGCAGGGGGTCCAGGACCCCAAAAAGGTGGAGAACCACTGGTCTAAATTGTAGCACAGTTCGGGCTAAACTCGCGCCATCTCGTCCGTTCCGCTTCTCACTTCCTGCCCTCCATCGGAATCTCGCGCGTCGTCAGAATCACGTGACTGCAAACACGCCATTAAGGTCCTGCCGGTGTGCTGAGTGGTTTGAAGATACCGAGCTTTACAACTCCCCCCCCCCCCCATCCTAGGCATCTCTTAAAGACGACGATACGGGTCAGCGTTTTCACTTTGCATCGATGGCATTGCACCGTCAATCACCGGGTCGATACATCGATCCGGATCGGTGGATCTTCACACCCCCCTTCCGGCGGCGTGTTGTGAAACGATGGAGACGTTAACGCACCAGAACTAACTCGGCCCTCTGACAGCCGGAGGAGGGGATGGGCTCCCCCCCACCTCCTCCTCCGGCTGTCAGAGGGGTGAGGGAGGGGTAAGGGGGGGCGGCGCTCCCCGCTGAGTTCATCTCGGCACGTCTCCACGACTCTTATCTGCCAAACATTTACTCTTCCACTCTCGACCTGCACGCCTCCTCCTCCTCCTCCTCCTCCTCCCCCCCCCCCGGTGCGCAGCAGAACCACGGGAGAGATGAAGATGGAAAGGAGATTCGTAACCAGAGCCGGGGGCCGACTGCGTCGCCGTCTCCTTCAAACCCCGAACCGAAACCCCGCGTTTGCCTGCTCATGAGCGCCCCAGAGACATCAGGGCTGACTGGTGCGCGTGCGTGCGTGTGTATGCGTGTGCGTGTGAGCAGAGCGTCGTGCGGGGTGTGTGCATGCGCTGACAGGTTCTGACCCGAGCTCTGAACCCACCCCACGCTGGGTCCCGCTCGTATTTTTGGACTTCTCTCTCTCTCTCTGTCTGTGAATACCCCCCCTCCACAATTTTCCTTCTCCCTGCTCCCCCTGCCCCCCCCCTTCCCCCCCCCCCCCCACCACCATTACAGAACAGGCAGCCAGGATGAATCAATCACTACAGGCCGAAGGATGACATCAGGGCCAATTGGCAGGGCTATCTAAACTGGGACAAGGGGTGTTCTGGGGTTGCTTTGTTTTTCTTATTCGAAGGGCTAACAGAGATAAATACGGCCTCCCTGGGTCGCGCTCCACCCCGTGAGAACGTTTATCAGGGTCGGCCCGCGTCCTCCTCTCCTCTCCTCTCCTCTCGGCTCCTCTTGGCTCCTCTGTTTGGAGCGAGCGCCATTCGTTTCCATCAGCGGTACCGGCGGCCTCCTTCCCGTCCGGCTGCCGCTGACAGATACCGAGTCTCTGCTCGAGCGCGTGAGCGCAGGGAAACCATGGCCCCACTTAAGAACCATTGTCCGCGTGCCCTTAAGCAAACCACCAGCCGTCCCCGGGGTCCACGTCCCGCGGGAGACTGGGTTTACTGGACCATTCCCAGTGGCCCCACTGGGCAGCCCGGTGTACGCGGGAGACTGGGTTTCCTGGCAGGGGTTAAAGTGGGATTCGGTAAGTGGGGGGATCTCTGTGTCAGAGAGGTGGGGAAAAAGTGCGGGAGTGATAGCATTGTTGGCTAATAATAGCTACCGGTAGCTAACGTTTGCTAGCTAGTTAGTTATTTGAATGAAAATATTGCATGGCCAGAGCTAAGGTTGGACAAACATAACTAGCTAGCTACCGGTAACGTTACCGGACGCTACCGATAGTTAGCTTGCCCAGCAGCATTCAAACAACTAGTCAGCAACTAGCTAGCAACGTTACCGGGTGGAAGATAGCTAGTTAGCTAGCTAGCTAACGTTACGTTCGCTAACGGTGTCGGGATCCGGGTAGCTCCGGCCCACTTTAATCACTGTGTACTGGACCATTCCCAGTGGCCCCACTGGGCGGCCCGGTGTACGCGGGAGCAACAGTGAGGCAGATTTATGCTGGCTACCTTTAGGGTGGGGGACTCGGTGGGTGCGGTTTATTTAACGTGGGGAAGGAACGTTTTCTTCGCAGGCGTGCGGCGGCGAACCGGGGGGCGGCGGAGGATCACCAGGAACCAAGCGAAGGCTGGACTATAAATCCGTATTATCATGTTCATCTCGGTGCCAGTCGCTTCTTCACGCACATGCTAGCAGATGCAATGCACTGATCTCTCCGCTGGGTATTTAGCTTGACGGGATATAGAGTTTAAAACCCGCGGGCGGTCAAAATGACCGCCCACGGTCGTTCGGGTAGGTTTTAAGTTCCGGTCGTTGTTTGGGACCGTTTCGATGGTTATTTTCATTTCTTCTTTTTACATACCTTGCATAACTGACAGGCCATCGGCGTATGATGTGTGCGCATGCGCGCGCGTGCGAATTAATGAATTGTAAAGCGCTTTGAGTGGCTGTCGCACTTAGAAAAACGCTATATAAAATGCAACTTGATCAACCGATCGATTGATTGATCTGTTGATTGATTGATCGATCTGTTGATTGAGTGGATGATTGATCGATCGGTTGATTGAGTGGGTGATTGATTGATTGATTGATTGACTGATCGATCGATCGATGTAGTATTGTAATGTATTTCAGTGGTATTGTGACAGGATGAAATTCAGACGTTGTCATTCCATGAAACACAATCGTGTCGTCTAAACGAATCATCGTGAGAATCTACGGCCTAACAGTTCCCAGAAGCTCGGGTCTGAACTCATTAGAAACTAGTGTCGGCATGATATTGTGGCGAATTCCGGGGGGCAGTCCGAGATACCGTCGCCACAGCCGGGACGCGAACCCGTATCTCCTGCGCCGCAAGCGACAACGTTAACCAGTCGACTAAAGGGTCTGACCCGTTAGTCTCAAGGACCAACGTGTCTACTTATCCATGCACGTTACACTATGTAGCGAATTCGGGGGGCAGTCCGGGAACCGTCGCCACAGCCGGGACGCGAACCCGTATACCCTGCACCGCAAGCGACAACGTTAACCAGTCGACTAAAGGGTCTCTGACCCGTTAGTTTCAAGGACCACGTGCTACTTATCCATGCACGTTAGAATATTACCTTTTACACCAGCAGGCCTTCAGTGTGACGAACCTCGGTTGGGTTGTCAAACACGACATCTGCACGTTGCCATGACGACACGCCGTGCTGGCGTTAGTACGTACACTCGGGTGGGACGAAAGTGAGCAGGGTGCATGGCGATACTTTTACCTTCGGCGTCTCTGCACCCGCCCGGTCGTCTTCCCCTGCATCTCTGCCCGTGCCGCAGCGGAGACGTCTGAAGTATTTGAACTCATTCTGCACCAGTGTTTCTCAGCCCAGTCCTCAAGGGACCCCCTACCCTGCATATTTCCTTTGCAACCCCTGAATAGGTGTACCTGTTTGTAGTTATTCAACCAATCCGCAATGAATTTGGTCAGACGTTGCACACCTTGCATAATTAAGTGCTGCGAGATGATTGGTCGAGTAAGTACAAGCAGGGCTGCCTATGCAGGGTTACGATGAGAATCTGCAGGATAGGGGGGGTCCTTGAGGACTGGGTTGAGAAACACTGGTCTACACTATTTAATAAGAGCGGATAACCCACCCCCTCACCCCCCGCCCTCCGGAGTGCTGTTGTGAGAAAGCGTGAATGACAGAGGAGGAACTCCTCCGGGACGGGAAATCTGGTTTCGCGTTCGGGCCCTCGTCTTCCCTTCTCGACCGCCGAGTGCAATAAATCCCGCATCCCCCCCCCCCCCCCCCCATGCAGCCCTTAGACGGCCAGAGCCCAGCGCCGTCTGATGTTGCCAATGCCCGGCTGGCTGTCATCGCCGCACCCCCATTTCGGACGTAGGTGGGCATTCATGATAATTACCCGCGCCTTTGACAGTCACGTGTCCCAGATAGCGCTTATCGTTTTCACCTTTTCACCCCGCGCCCGAGGGCCGAGCCTATCGGCGCGGCGAGATACCCACTCCGTCATCGAGCCCCAGCCACTTGTTGAAACGGTGGTCTTTAAGATAAGGGCCTTACAGGAGAGGACAGGAGGCTCCTCAGGGTCAACACGCCCCCCAAAACAAAAGATGATAGATGAAAATAGTTTGGTGCGATGACGGGACAACGCCTTGTTTCTCAGAAACGGCGTTGAACAATGTGAAACACAAACGCCACAAATTCAATGTGAAGCTGTAGAGCAGTGTTTCTCAACCGGGGGTCCGCGGACCCCTAGTGGTCCGTGGTGTAATTGCAAGGGGTTCCGTGAAAATAAAATATCTTTTTAAAAAAAAGATCCTATGACATTTATAGAAATAGGGATTATTTTACTCAAATGTGACTGAGACCTTTATCTACCTAAACTATAAAGGGTAACGGGACGTTTTTCTCTAATTACATCTGTTTCACAAGTGTAATTTATAGTATTTTAATAAGAGATCTCGCTCCCCGTTTGCATTGTTAAAAGTTACTGCATAAGAATTCTGTGTTGTTACATATATCTGAAAGTTACTGAATACATATTCTGTTTAGTTACATATATCTGAAAGTTACTGAATACATATTCTGTTTTGTTACATATATCTGAAAGTTACTGAATACAGTATTCTGTTTAGTTACATATATCTGAAAGTTACTGAATACATATTCTGTTTAGTTACATATATCTGAAAGTTACTGAATACATATTCTGTTTTGTTACATATATCTGAAAGTTACTGAATACATATTCTGTTTAGTTACATATATCTGAAAGTTACTGAATACATATTCTGTCTTGTTACATATATCTGAAAGTTACTGATACATATTCTGTGTTGTTACATATCTGAAAGTTACTGAATACATATTCTGTTTTGTTACATATATCTGAAAGTTACTGAAATACATAATTCTGTTTTGTTACATATATCTGAAAGTTACTGAATACATATTCTGTGTTGTTACATATATCTGAAAGTTACTGCATACATATTCTGTTTTGTTATCACATATCTGAAAGTTACTGCATAAGAATTCTGTTTTGTTAACTATATCTAAGTTACAACTGAAAGCTCTTATTTTTGCCCCAAAGAGTGAATAAATGCTATAATGCAATTTAAAATGCAGTTTCTACTGTTTCTATCAAATTGCAACCCCCCTCCCCAAAAATCAGGTGGAGGGGGTCGTCAGGGTAGATCAAAAATACGCAGGGGGTCCAGGACCCCAAAAAGGTTGAGAACCACTCCACTAGAATAGCCAAGATTTAAAGGGAACGTGCAGGTTTTCCCCCCTGTCACTACAAACCCTGCATGCTTTACCTTACTGCTGACCCTTTTCCAAAGCACACTATAGTTTTGTTAAATTTTTTTTGGGGGGGGGGGGTTCCCCCCAATTGTATTCGGCCAATTACCCCACTCTTCCGAGCCGTCCCGGTCGCTGCTCCACCCCCTCTGCCGATCCGGGGAGGCCTGCAGACTACCACACGCCTCCTCCATACGTGTGGAGTCGCCAGCCACTTCTTTTCACCTGACAGTGAGGAGTTTCACCAGGGGGACGTAGCGCGTGGAGGATCACGCTGTTCCCCCTCCCCTCCGAACAAGCGCCCCGACCGGCCGACCAGAGGAGGCGCTAGTGCGGCGACCAGGACACACACCCACATCCGGCTTCCCTCCCGCAGACACGGCCATTTGTGCCTGTAGGGACGCCCGACCAAGCCGGAGAGAACACAGGGATTCGAACCGCCGTCTCTGCGCTGGTAGGCAACGGAACAGACCGCTACGCTACCCGGACGCCATTGGGTTAGGATTAGGGTTAGGGTTAGGTTTAGGGTTTCCATTCATTTTAGTATGGTACGAAAATCAACTCGCGGAGACTTGAAACTTGATCGAGAAAGGAAAACTGTTCGTGATTTCTGACGAAATGAACAGTACCGTTGCAGCACAGAACAGCTGAAAGCGTCCCTCCATCCCCGTGGAAAGTCTTCCCAGTGGTGCGTTTCGGTGTATTCAGGCGCGCAAGAGTCAACATCCGGCTGCCTCACAGCACACTTTTTAATCCCCGGAAGCCGCCAAATTCGCATTACTCTCTTCGTGACGTCCACGTGTGATTGTTGTTTGTCTTGTAGATATGATCTTAGATGTCTGTGCGCGGGAGACTTTTCCTAATAACCTGCAAGGACGACTGAAATCTGACCAACAAATAATGGTGGCAGAATGGTCGCTGTGATGGGTTACCTATTTGAAGCAAGTCGCAAGCCTCCGCAGGTGGATTTTCATATTGTGCCGAAATGAAGGGAAACCAGTGACTCGCAGGAAGCTCGGAAAGGCCACCGCGTGCTTTAGAAAGTGGTCGGCAGTGACGGAAAGAACCTACTATCCGACTAAAACGGAAGGACTCTTTGTGTCTGTCTGTCCTTCGATTTTCTCGACAGCCGTTCATCCGATTGACTTGACGCTTGGCGGGTGTATTGCCGAGGACCCAAGGAAGTGCAGTGTTGAGTGTGGAGTGTTTGGATGAGCGGAAGGAAGTCGAAGGACAGACAGAGAGACTGTTTAGACCCAGTATTAACAGGCGTTTTGGGTGATCCGGTCACAAGTGGACAGGTGTAGGGACTCCAGTTCACACCTGGCATTAGAATGTACCTCCGCACGCATCTCGACTGACCAGTTGTGATCGGATCTCACTTTCCCGCTCTATACGCAAATGAACACGTACGTCACTGTGGTAGGGGGTGTGGTTTAGCCTTGGCTACAAGCGGAGAGAGGGGGCGTGGCTCGTGGGAGAGCGGCGCACAGGCCCATGCGAGTGAACGAATGACAGACGGTGTCGAATAAAGCCTGCGTCGATCGCTTAAATCTGTGCCCACTTTCATCTCGAACCCTTCCCCGTGGCATGCGTCACAAGTCACGTAAATGAACACGTCAACACGTGCAGCAACGTGACAAGAGAGGAGTCGAGGCGACGGGCATTTAACAAAACCAGACTTCCTCGCTCACTTGAGCCTCATTTTAATAATTAAAATTCGTTATGTGGGGAAACGTTAGTATCTGAACACTATAACTTATAATTCTCAACCGGGACCTTGTGAGCCCCGACCCGATCATGCCGGTTCCGGTTCAGAGTATGTCATTATTCCAGCGGGTGTGAGAGGGTCGGGCTCTGCGCTGCGGTGGATAAAGGAACTGGAGCCTGAAGGTGAACTCGAATGTGCAAGCGAGAGGGGGCTCTTCCACGGTTGTGGGTCCGATGTGTGTCAGAAATTACAGACGGGAGGGCGGGAGGGGGGGGGCTAAACTAAACCCAGAGGAGGCTTTGGTGACCGGTCCTTCAATGTGGCGTGGCACACTGAGAATGTGATGTGGACAAATGCGTCCCAGGCCACCTCCGGATATGGTTTGAGCGATTGGATCTCAAGACGCACCGAGGACGCGTTGGCTTCGTTCACACCTGTGCCTGAGAGCTGTCCACTCGTGGTTGCCTCACAAGACGCATGTTAATACCAGGTCTAAACAGGGCCATAATACACCCAGGCAGAAAGAGACGCTCTTCCTGTGGCCGCCGGACGAACAGCACCACTTTGCCATTGCAACCCACATGTATTGTCGGGAGGGGGATTACACCCAAACGGGCCCTGCACTAGTTTGTATTTAATGGGCAAAAATGCTGGCGTGTCAAGCTAAACAAAAATGTCAATGTTAAGCTCATCGGAAGAAAAAAAAGTCTTTACCCCCCCCCTCAAAAAAGGAGAGAGAGAGAGAGAGAGAGAGAGAGAGAGAGAGGGGGGGGGCTTCATTCCCCGGCTCTCAGCTTCTTGTCCCGGCCGGACAACCCTGCAGACAATAAATTACTCTCTCAAGTAGGCCGTTGAGGTTTTAAGCGCAGGGATGAGGCGGAGGGAAAAGGGAAAATTGCGTGACCAGCCGACCTCCAAACTCTTAACCTCTGCCCGGAGTCCGGGGTGACTCCCTGAGAGCTCTCACAACAAAACAAAAAAAAAAAGGAAGAAAGAGAAGAAACCCTGAGTGAAACATCACATTTCTCCTCGAACCTTCACATACGCTGTCACTCCAGGTGCTGGGACCCCCCCCCCCATTATTCAATACACGTCAGAGAAGGGACAGAGAGTGAGAGAGAGAGACAGAGAGAGAGACACACAGAGAGACACAGAGAGACAAAGAGAGACACACAGAGAGACAGAGAGAGAGAGACACACAGAGAGACAGAGAGAGAGAGACACACACACAGAGACAGAGAGAGAGAGACAGAGACAGAGAGAGACACAGAGAGAGACACAGAGAGACAGAGAGAGACAGAGAGAGAGACAGAGAGAGAGAGACGGAGACACAGAGAGAGAGAGACAGAGAGAGACACAGAGAGACAGACAGAGAGACACAGAGAGACGCAGAGAGAGAGAGAGAGAGAGAGAGAGAGAGAGAGAGAGAGAGAGAGAGAGAGAGAGAGAGAGAGAGAGAGACAGAGAGAGAGACACAGAGAGACACAGAGAGAGACAGAGAGACAGACAGAGAGAGACACAGAGAGACAGAGAGAGAGAGAGACGGAGACACAGAGAGAGACAGAGAGAGACAGAGAGAGACAGAGAGAGAGAGACGGAGACACAGAGAGAGACAGAGAGAGACACAGAGAGACAGAGAGAGAGACAGAGAGAGAGACACAGAGAGAGAGAGAGAGACACAGTGAGAGAGAGAGAGACAGAGAGAGAGAGAGACAGAGAGAGACAGAGAGAGAGACACAGAGAGAGAGACACACAGAGAGAGAGCGAGACACAGAGAGAGACAGAGACAGAGATCCTTGGTGATTAAAATTAAACACACCCTGCAGGAGTTTCCCTCTGATTCTCATTTTTCCTGTTATCATTCCCTTCTTTAAAAAAAAACAACACTCCTCCCTCCCTCCCTCCCTCCCGTCCCTCCCTGAAGATGGGAGAGGTAGCGGATGAGTGAGAGACACGTTGACAGCGGGGTGCTAAGTGGATTTGACTTATGGGCAGTTGGGCAATGTGTTTTTTTTTAACTTCTTCTTTTTTTTTTAACCATCTGGTAGCGACTCCCTCCGTTTGGTGATGGAGTGCTTGTGGAGGGAAGGAGTCCAGCCCTGACTAATATGGACGCACGCAAACCGTCCACCGCTGATGTGAGGGGGCCAACATGGAGGAGAGACCTGCCAGTGCGAGAGCGCTTCCCCGTCTGATGAGTCAATTTCCCAAATCGAAACACGCCATTTTGTGGATCAAGTAGAAAAAAAAAATCCTTGCACCAAGCTGAGCCAGATGTAATCCTTCAAATCCAGGATCCAGTCTGGAAACGTATACCTCTTTTTCCATTATCATGCTGGGGCTGTAATGAGGCCACGGGATGGCTCTCATCTGGATGGATAGAACCGGAGCTGAGTCCAGGACTAGGAAGTCCTGCAATGAGCACAAACAAGTGATGCTGTAGCACTCCCGGCTGAACGGCGGTGAGGATTTCTCTTCATTTCTTTGGAGCTCTTGCGGTTGTGTTCAGCGAGCCCAAAACAACATGGCGACACGTACACGCGTGACGCACGCGGTGCGGGAGACACGGGTTCGCGTCACGCCTCCGGGCGCACGCGCCTCCGATGGCCTCGCGATGCCACTTCTGACCAACGTAGCGAATTCGGAGGGCGGCAGCCGGGAACCGCCGCAGCCGGGACGCGAACCCGTGTCTCCCGCGTCACGGGCGACTACGCTAACCGGTCCACTAAAGGGTGCGACCCATTTGTTAGCCAAGGGCTAGCGAGTCTATTTACCCGTGCGCGTTACAACAGCTTGCCTTTGTTTGCGTCTTTTTCACCCTTTTGCGGTTCCTTTAGCAGGTTTTTGGCACTGCGCGGCATCACCCTTTCAAAATAAGAGCGTCGACCTTAATATTGTAACGTGCATGGATAAGTAGACACGCTGGCCGCTGGCTGGCGGATCTGAACCTTTAGTCGAGCGGTTAGCGATGCCTCCTGCGGTGCGGGCGATGCGGGTTCGCGTCCCGGCCGCGGCAGTTTCTGTGGTTGCGTTGTCCCCCGAATTCGCTACAATATATCAATTAATGGCATAATTAATTACTTGGAATTACAAAAACACTTACAAACGAGTAAACATGACATGTAATAGATACTGGGAGTATGCTGGGCTACATTAATGGTCATTTACAGATGCGATGCATTGATGACCGTCTCCCTCGTCCATGTGGGACATGTCTCCTTCGCTGACCATGACACAGATTCAGACATTTTAGTTTAGTTTAGTTTTCTAATGGAAAAAGACAAATGGTTGTTGGTTGTGATTTCAGTTCGCGCTTGTAACATTGGGCTGGTGTAGGTGGAGAGAGCTAGCAGCGTGTGGCTAGTTAGCAAGAGCCCCGGGAATAGCTGGTTAGCTCAGAGTCGATGGACAACAAGATGGGGGATTTCCACACCGCTGCTTTATTCCATCGTACATACGTCATTCAACCATTGTTAGAAAGATTCCAATCGGCTCTATGCATAACTGTAGTCCACTGACTTCCGGTTTCTACTGCAGCGGTCATCCCAGTTTCCTGTTTGACAATGGCATATTTGTCGCGATGCCTGCAAGATTTACCGTGGATAAATGTCAACGACATGCGCAGAATTGTCGACAAACTTTCACTTGCATCTACCAGCACACGGATGAAAAGTTTCAAGTTGTACATATTGTAGCGAAATCGGGGGACAACGCAACCACAGGAACTGCCGCGGCCGGGAAGCGAACCCGTATCGCCCGCACCGCAGGAGGCATCGCTAACCGCTAGACTAAAGGGTAAGACCCGCCAGCCAGCGGCCAGCGTGTCTTGTTATCCAAGCACGCTACAATATCAAGTTACGTCCACAACTATGAGGATCAGCGGACGGACGGACAGACGGACGGAACTGTGGCTATCAACACTAGTAGGAAATCAACAGTGCTCATTTGTGGCATCACTGGATGTGACGCGAATGTAAACCAATCCATGAACCCCAAAGTCATTAAGCCCCGCCCACTGCCACGACCTGGCTGTGAAACAACACGGTTTAGAATCCATTCCGCGCCAGACCATATGCAAATGGAATGCCATTGGAATGGTTTCTTTCCGCGCTCGAACCCGTTTATCCGTGCTAGCCTATTTTATGCTTTTCAAACTGGTTGATGGAAATGCACCCGGTTCACATTAAAATTTTTTGCGACTTCAAACAAGTTAGCTCAAAATTCACTTGACTGTTGGATGGAAACATAGTTTTGTGGAACTCTCTAGCTCTGATTTCAGTTACAGCGTGGAGAACATGAATGATGACACAACTCCTTGCCTAACGTATTCTCATGTAACGGTTCGTGTGATTTCGTACGAAAAGTTATGCACCATTTTTTGTGGCTCATGATCCTATGTCCCACGACACGAGCGATTCAGAGCGCATGCGCAATCGTCTGCAGTGCAGAACAGCTTCCCTCCTCTACAGGTAAGGCTACGTGTTGAAATTGCGAATTCAGGTAGCTGGTTTGCCATGAAACCAGTCGATTTTGGCAACAACAAGAACAGTGTTTGACAAATTTGACTGATCAACGTTTTGCAGAGTAGCTCGTTACCAACTTCACTTGTTAAGATTCTGTGAGATTTGATGATTTGTAGATAGCTAGGCTGATGATGATGCTTTTCTGTTTTGCAGATAACGTTAACCAGTTTTTACGGAAGGGTCGGGGTTAGGGTTAGTGTTATCAAACCGCATTTTAATGGCCAAGCTATCTCAAAATGTTGCATTTTCCACTGAGAATAAAAGGAACGTCCGCCATTTTGGTTTTTACGAGGTCACGCGATCACAGCCTGGCCCACGGTGACGTGGGTTACATGCGAATTTCAGCGCGTTACTTTTCGTATGTTTTACTGAATGTGGAGCTGCCAGGGAAGAGGAAAGGAGGAAGGCCCAAGAGGAGGTTTATGGACGTGGTGATGGAAGACACGCAGGTTGGCTGGTGTGACGGAGGAAGACGCAGAAGACGGGAAGAAATGGAAACGGATGATCCGCTGTGGCGCCCCCTAACGGGAGCAGCGGAAAGTAGTAGTAGACTTTTCGTAAGTTTTGCCACGACCAGGGAATGAGAACAGCCTGCCTCGCCTCAGCACCATATTGGAAAACCCCTCTACTGCCCTCAAGGCCCACCGTTTTGTTTTAATTTGGTGCCATCCCCGCCTCTGGTATAACGCACGTTTCCCCCCAACCTAAGACAAATTCCCGTGGAACAGAACAAAAACTAAATGGAAGTATGGGGCGTTGATTGAGTGACGTCATCAGTCTCATAGGAATAGAAATTGAAATAAAGAACCTCTTTTATTGACCCCCCCCTCACTCAAGCAGTGGCGCCCCCAAGGGCTGGCCAGGGGGGGCCACGGCCACCCTGATACTATCCCTGGCCCCCCCGCTGCCCCTCCCCCAGCCACGAGTCGCATATGCAGAATATGCTTCTGATTATGCATAATATGCTTCTATCTGATATTTTGCATTAGGTGCTGTTCATTTAAATCAATAATGTATATTTTTCTTAACTCTCGTATTGACAGTTTTCAGCTAGCCTATACAGTACACTACAACAGCAGCACAGAATTCCCGAAATTCAGTCATGGCTTTTGGTTTTGGTGTGCCACCCCAAGATTTTCAGTGGCCCCATTTGGCCCCCCCCCTATGAAACATTTCTGGGGGCGCCACTGCACTCAAGACAATTGAAGAGGTACACACACACACACACACACACACACACATACACAGACACACACACACAGAGAAACGAGCTAGATTCTCTTAGAATAAGGCAGACACCAGTTATCGTCTCCTACAGGTGCTTATTGCATCTGGTGCCGAGAGGAGGGTTTCATTTCCAAGGATTACACGTGAGACGCCGGTTAACCAGGTTAGGCCGCGACCGTTCGAGGCGGTGACGAGGAGTTGTGAGGTAATTACACCGCCTTTTAATAACGCTTTCTCAATCTCAGCCTTCTGAATTATTAAGCAGCTGTTGCTTTTCTCTCCGCGGACAGTTTCCTGGAGGAACAAACACCAGATGTAGACAAAAATCCCCCACCCCAACCCCAACCCCCACCTTCTGAAAACATAACTCGCTCCCATACAAGCAAACCTGTAGCTGCACACAATGGCTGCTCCACATAAACTGCACCCGAAGCTTTGCCAGGTAGAAACACGTGCACAAAGCAGTAAAGGGTCGTGCAGAGATTTGATGTTTTTCAGATGAAGAGAGGCGGCAGGAAGGACGGGGTCAGAGCAGATGAGATATTAAGGCTTTTTTAATCAAAACATTTTGTTTTCGCTCCAGCATATGAATTCTGATACGTATTCAAGGTAACACGTGTTTCTCATATCTTTTGTTACCCGTGGACGCATTTTAACAGTCGAAATCGGGAGGTGCACCTTTAAGACTAGAGGCGGCGCCCTCAGACGGGGCCTTATGTTTAAGCTAGCTCAGTGGTGGGCGTCCGGGTGGGGCGGCGGTGTATTCCGTTGTCTACCAACACGGGATCTCCGGTTCGAATCCCTGTGTTACTGTTGGCTTGGTCGGGCGTCCCTACAGACACAATTGGCCGTGTCTGCAGGTGGGAAGCCGGTTTTCGGTAAGTGGCCAAATACAATTGGAGAGAATTTTCTTTTGAAAAATCAATCAATCAAAAAAGTAAGTTGAGTGGCACGCATGCTGTGAATGGACGCATGTTATTTAGTTGCTGTTTTTGCCCGTCAACTCAAGAGTAACGTTTAGGTTACGCGTGGCCTCTGTTGCCCATGCATGTTGCAGTAGCAGCCGTGCAGCCGGGCCTCGGTAAGGTTGATGTAGCCATGAACGGCGAGCACTGAAGATCCCAGTATCCGCGTGGCTGTGAGATTTTGAGACGTCATCCTCTTAAACCAGGAAACACGGACCGAACTGTCCCAACATAACTAAAGCGGTGATCGCCATTGAACGAAATATGGAAGCATTTGCGAGTTTTGTGTCTGTCGTGGTGTTTTGGGTCAAGTCTGTCCCAGCAGAGAATATTTAGTTGTTGATGAGAAGTTCTGGACATTTCAGTCAATCAAATTTGACCCAAGCAGGATTCTCTCGATCCTCACCATGATGGAGGGGGCTCTGATGGGGGGGGGGTGTCTCAGTGGGACAAAACAGTGAACACAGACAGAAGTGATGATAAGTCTTGGTCCTCATCTCCTCCAGAAAGGCAATGCAGAGCTCACACTGAGAAGACGGCGTTAGCCAAGGCACAATGCCGACCTTTGACCTTTTCAAACCTCAAGTTCTCCAGGTGAGCAACATCGAAGGGAGACGGATGTTTGGTAATAATGTCTTCCTTCACTTAATTCAAGCTATAGCATCTTTAAAATGCGGCACGGTGGCGCAGTGGTCGCCTCACAGCAAGAAGATCTTGGGTTCGAGCCCCGGGGGTAGTCCAACCTTGGGGGGCCGTCCCGGGTCGTCCTCTATGTGGAGTTTGCATGTTCTCCCCGTCATGGCCTGGCGCCCTGTCCAGGGTGTCTTGCTGCCCAGTGACTGCTGGGATAGGCTCCAGCATCCCTGAGAGCAGGATAAGTGGCCTGGATAATGGATGGATGGATATTTAAAATCATAAAAAAAGATGTTACTGTAACCTACTAATAAGACCCGTTAGTCCCTAGCTAACGGGTCTGACCCTTTAGCCGAGCGGTTAGTGATGTCGCCTTGTGGTGCAGTACACGTAGTATCGAATCCCGCACCGGGCAAGAAAATAACCAATTGCAGCGGTGGGATCCGGAAGTGTGCAGATCCTCAGAAGTCTCTTCGGAGCGCGGGAATAACAAAGCGCAAGGGCGCGCTTCCGGGAGAGGGTGACGACTGTGAACTACTAATAAGACACATTAGTCCCTAGCTAACGGGTCTGACCCTTTAGCCGAGCGGTTAGTGATGTCGCCTTGTGGTGCAGTACACGTAGTATCGAATCCCGCACCGGGCAAGAAAATAACCGGTTACATTGGTGGGACCCGGAAGTGTGCAGATCCTCAGAAGTCTCTTCGGAGCGCGGGAATGACAAAGCGCGAGGGCGCGCTTCCGGGGAGGGTGACGACTGTAAACTACTAATAAGACACGTTAGTCCCTAGTGAACGGGTCTGACCCTTTAGCCGAGCGGTCAGTGATGTCGTTTTGTGGTGCAGTACACTCCGTATCGAATCCCGCACCGGGCAAGAAGATAACCGGTTACATCACCATGTAATTTTGTATAGACGCTGCCCCTCACGGTGGCGATGATGACGTACACCCCCTCCTCAAAACAGACGTTTAAAAAAACACGCTCGCTTTATCATTCGTTGTTTTGTTCTGAAGGAGGACATCCGGCCTGGCGGGCAGAACCCGACCTCTCTCCACGCCGCAGCCTTCAAGTCCAAGTCTATTAAGACCTCCATGTGGTCTGCCGGACGCACACGCCAGCTTGGACGACCTCGACATCGACCCGGCGTGACGTCTCACACGTGGGATCGATGAAAGCAATTCTCCGACAGCGGAGACGGAGGCTGAAAATCCTCATTTCTCATTCGGCCCCTTATTCTGGTTTTGTTGTCGTTGTTCAGTTTCTCCCCCCCCCCCTCTCTCCTTTTCCCGACCTCCTCCATCCCGGAGAAATGTCAGGCTAACAGCGAAGCCTCGGAAAGGTCAGCGCCGCGCTAACACACCGGCGGCTTCCATTACGCCCGCTTGTCTGCCCGCCACGAGCGAGGCCCGCGGAGGCTCGCGGGCAACAGCGCTGACATTTGGTTCGTTTTCCCGCGGCTTCGAGTCTCGCGCGGCCGTGCCTCCCATTAATGACGTCAGAGGAAAGACCTCGGGGCAGTTTTGCCTCGTGTGTTTGTGCCGCCGTGTGAAACGGAAGCGGCGCCGGCTGAGCCGAGCTCAGCGCCGCGGTCCGTCCGGACCCAGAAGGGAGAGACCGGAAGCCCCGACGGGTTATTTGTCTTCACAGCAGTCGGCTCACCGGTATTCCGGAAGATTAGCAAGCGTTGTTGTGTAAGTCGGCGGGCAGGAACACAGCGGGGTCAGCAGTTCACTCCCCGCCGGGCCAGCCACGCTAACACGGCCTGCTAATATGTCCTGCTAACATGTCCTGCTAATATGTCCTGCTAACACGACCTGCTAATATATCCTGCTAACGTGTCCTGCTGTGTGTCTTGCTAACGTGTCCTGCTAACGTGTCATGCTAGTATGTCCTGCTAACGTGTCCTGCTAACGTGTCCTGCTAACGTGCCCTGCTAACATGTCCTGATAACATATCCTGCTGCATGTCCTGCTAATATGTCCTGCTAATATGTCCTGCTAACATGTCCTGCTAATATGTCCTGCTGCGTGTCCTGCTAACGTGTCCTGCTAACGTGCCCTGCTAACATGTCCTGCTAATATGTCCTGCTGCGTGTCCTGCTAATATGGCCTGCTAACGTGTCCTGCTAATATGTCCTGCTGCGTGTCCTGCTAACGTGTCCTGCTAACATGCCCTGCTAATATGTCCTGCTGCGTGTCCTGCTAACGTGTCCTGCTGCGTGTCCTGCTAATGTGTCCTGCTAACGTGCCCTGCTAACATGTCCTGCTAATATGTCCTGCTAATATGTCCTGCTAACGTGCCCTGCTAACATGTCCTGATAACATGTCCTGCTAATATGTCCTGCTAACGTGTCCTGCTAACGTGTCCTGCTAATATGTCCTGCTAACATGTCCTGCTAATGTGTCCTGCTAAGGTGTCCTGCTAATATGTCCTGCTAACGTGTCCTGCTAATATGTCCTGCTAACATGTCCTGCTAATGTGTCCTGCTAACGTGCCCTGCTAACATATCCTGCTGCATGTCCTGCTAATATGTTCTGCTAATATGTCCTGCTGCGTGTCCTGCTAACGTGTCCTGCTAACATGTCCTGCTAACATGTCCTACTAACGGTCTGGTGAGCGGTGTAAGGAGAGATCAGGAGAGATCAGGAATCATGTTTCTGTGAAGACAGCCGTGTTTTCATGTTAAAGCCATTTCACTCCCGTTTGTTCACGTAAAGATTCACATGAACACGAACCCTCACCAAGCCGAAGACACGAGGACACGTATGTCTTAATGTCTTAAAAAGACCTGAGAATCTTTTCATCTATTTGTAAAGAGAAGAGATTTAATCTCAAATCAAATACATTTAAACGTTTCTGGATTTCAGTCCACTCACAAGTCACCTCACATAAAAAGTCACTAAAGTCATATCGACGCTCAAACTTCACTTTAAAAAAAAAAAAAATTCAAACAGATTAAAACATGTTTGAGTTATTTCAAAATCCTCTTAAATCTTTTTTTTCCAAGAAGTTTAATACATGAAATACACAGTTTATGATCAAATAATATATGAGCAAATGCATTTTATATCAAGTAGAAATACCTTGGTGAGACGTTATCGTTTCACCAGAATAGCGGTTTGTCGAACGTCTCCTGACACGCGAGCCGATCATCTCAGGAAACACGAGATGAGAAAACACGGAGGGTTGTTTCCCTGACTCGTCAGGCGGCCCTAGCCGTGTGACCGCAGTGTTCTGTACAGGTCTTCCGGTCTTTGAAGACGCCCGTTAGAAACAACGCGAAATGGTCTCGGAACGGTCCCGTTGTGACCTTATGAAGACGTCAAACCCAAACACGGAGTCGGAGGCCGGCGGGTCTCTGAAAGAAAGATAGAAAACAGAGAGGGAGAGCAACAAAAAAACAACAAGAAAGAAAAACAGAAGGAAATGAGGAAAGAGACAAACATCCCACTTTCGTAACGCCAGACGACATTCACGACTCACCTCCCTGCGTAACTCCGAATCGGCTGATGGGTTCGTGTCCCGTCCGCCCTCTTCCCGCGGCGTCCCCCTAGCAAGCCAAACGGCGGAGCGGCCTCCCCGTTTCTCCCCCCGCACCTCGGCGCTGCGGCTTAACCGGCTGATCAAGTGACCGCATCAAGACGGCACGGCGGCCTAATAAACCTTCAGCTTCCAAGTGTGTAAATTGTCAATTTGCTTTGGCTCGGTGCTCAGGGGCACTGTAACACACACACACACAGGGGTGATTCGGCTGACACTCCGCTGGGGTCAAAGGTTAATGAGTGATTATTCTCTCACCCAGCAGGCAACCCCCCCCCCCGCCCCCGCCCATGGTCGGGACGGTGAGAGAAACCTAATTTAAGCCCGAGAAATCCCAGGGAGGTAATTTGGGCTGATTTAATCAAGGCCGGACTGATTGTTGGCGACAAGAGGAACATAACCAAGAGGAATTGGTTTATTGATCCCTTAAAAAAAACAGAAAAAAACAAAAGCTAATTGACTTTTAGTGGGCTCGGCGGGTGTTAACGTGTGGAAAAGCGGTTTAGTGGTCTGCGATGACTAGTGAGGGGTTAACGGCGAATTACGTCCGGCTTTGTATCTGTAACCGATTCGCGTGTTTCCTTCCAAGGGGAAATGGAAAGAACACAGGACAGCGATAAACTTTATTGTCTTTACATCTGCCACAGGGAAAGGTAGCCGTCGTCTCTGCTGTGCTGTAGGTGCACATACATAGGTGTCGTACGCATGCAGGGAAATAGGACTCGTTTTTAAGACTCGTCCCTGCCTACCTTAAGTCATAGAAGGGGTTTGAAATGGATTATTGTGTGAAACCGTGCGAGCAATCGTCTGTGTGTGTGTATGACCCGAACTCTACCCCGCCTCCCCCCCCCCCTCCCGTCTCAGTGACCCCCCTCGTCCCAGTGACCCCCGGCCGGCCCTGCAGGAACCAAATGAGAGGAGAGGCAGAGTTCAGGATAGATTTGATTTCACCGGCCGTCCAGGTGCGAGCTTTGGACTCGCCACGAACCGTGGAGTGGCACTCGGGCCTCTCCCGTCCAACGCCGCCTTATTTACACCCGCCTTTGGAGACTTTGTCACCACATAATTTCTAGATCAGGCCTGCATGGGGGGGGGGGGGGATTTTCCACCGATGCACGATTTGAAAGATCTGACCTGTACTCGCGCAAATGTGGAAAATAAGTCAGCTAAATCAAGAGTAGGCTTTAAACAGTAGTGAGACGTTCGGGCGCTTGACTGACAAACCGAACTTTTCATAATCAGTTTTTAAGACAGATTAAATGATGAAAAGATGTTTTTTTTTTTCATCAGAAAATGTATGTAGGCTTTTTAAAACATATATAAGGGATTTAGTAAATGGAAAATAGTCATGAGAGCTGAAGAAAGCTGTGCTTGTGGATATGGCACAAGTTTGGTCGAGAAGTATTTGGCTTCGTAAACTATTTGTCGTATTAAAAACCCGCTGACCTCCGTCACCTGCGCCCCTGAAAACCCCGTCTGGGTGTCAAACGGCAGCAAAATAACAAACGAGTTCAAACTGAAACTGCACTAAAGCGAGGCGTCCATTTCTCACTGTCCCGCTGATAAATCAGTGTCAAACCAAACGAGCAGAGGACACGTGGCATCTCCTCATCTGCCATCATCGGACGTAGTAATGTTAGTGTCGTGTGTTAGTGTTATGTGTTAGTGTTATGTGTTAGTGTTATGTGTTATGTGTTATGTGTTATGTATTAGTGTTATGTGTTAGTGTCATGTGTTAATGTTATGTGTTAGTGTTATGTGTTAGTGTTATGTGTTAGTGTTATGTGTTAATGTTAGTGTTATGTGTTAGTGTTATGTGTTAGTGTTATGTGTTATGTGTTATGTATTAGTGTTATGTGTTAGTGTCATGTGTTAGTGTTATGTGTTAGTGTTATGTGTTATGTGTTATGTGTTAGTGTTATGTGTTAGTGTCATGTGTTAATGTTATGTGTTAGTGTTATGTGTTAGTGTCATGTGTTAATGTTAGTGTCATGTGTTAATGTTAGTGTTATGTGTTAATGTTAGTGTTATGTGTTAATGTTAGTGTTATGTGTTAGTGTTATGTGTTAGTGTTATGTGTTAGTGTTATGTGTTAATGTTAGTGTTATGTGTTAGTGTTATGTGTTAATGTTAGTGTTATGTGTTAGTGTTATGTGTTAGTGTTATGTGTTAGTGTTAAGTGTTATGTGTTAGTGTTATGTGTTAATGTTATGTGTTAGTGTCATGTGTTAGTGTTATGTGTTAGTGTTATGTGATGTGTTATGTGTTAGTGTTATGTGTTAGTGTTAATGTTAAGTGTTAGTGTCGTGTGTTAGTGTTATGTGTTAAGTGTTAAGTGTTATGTGTTAGTGTTATGTGTTAATGTTATGTGTTAGTGTCATGTGTTAGTGTTATGTGTTAGTGTTATGTGATGTGTTATGTGTTAGTGTTATGTGTTAGTGTTAGTGTTAAGTGTTAGTGTCGTGTGTTAGTGTTATGTGTTAAGTGTTAAGTGTTATGTGTTAGTGTTATGTGTTAATGTTATGTGTTAGTGTCATGTGTTAGTGTTATGTGTTAGTGTTATGTGATGTGTTATGTGTTAGTGTTATGTGTTAGTGTTAGTGTTAAGTGTTAGTGTCGTGTGTTAGTGTTATGTGTTAAGTGTTAAGTGTTATGTGTTAGTGTTATGTGTTAATGTTATGTGTTAGTGTCATGTGTTAGTGTTATGTGTTAGTGTTGGTGTTATTGTTAATGTTAGTGTTATGTGTTAATGTTAGTGTTAAGTGTTAGTGTTAATGTTAGTGTTATGTGTTAGTGTTGGTGTTATTGTTAATGTTAGTGTTATGTGTTAATGTTAGTGTTAAGTGTTAGTGTTAGTGTTAATGTTAGTGTTATGTGTTAGTGTTGGTGTTATTGTTAATGTTAGTGTTATGTGTTAATGTTAGTGTTATGTGTTAGTGTTGGTGTTATTGTTAATGTAAGTGTTATGTGTTAATGTTAGTGTTATGTGTTAGTGTTGGTGTTATTATTAATGTTAGTGTTATGTGTTAATGTTATGTGTTATGTGTTAATGTTAGTGTTATGTGTTAGTGTTGGTGTTATTATTAATGTTAGTGTTATGTGTTAGTGTCATGTGTTAATGTTAATGTTATGTGTTAGTGTTAGTGTTATTGTTATGTGTTAGTGTTAAGTGTTATGTGTTAGTGTTATGTGTTAGTGTTATGTGTTAGTGTTATGTGTTAGTGTTATGTGTTACTGTTATGTGTTAGTGTTAATGTTATGTGTTAGTGTTATGTGTTAATGTTAGTGTTATGTGTTAGTGTTATGTGTTAATGTTATGTGTTAGTGTTAGTGTTATTGTTAATGTTAGTGTTATGTGTTAGTGTCGTGTTATGTGTTAATGTCACTGTTATGTGTTAGTGTTATGTGTTAGTGTTATGTGTTAAGTGTTAAGTGTTATGTGTTAGTGTTATGTGTTAGTGTTAGTGTTATTTGTTAATGTTAGTGTTATGTGTTAGTGTTATGCGTTAATGTTAGTGTTATGTGTTAGTGTTATGCGTTAATGTTAGTGTTATGTGTTAGTGTTATGTGTTATGTGTTAGTGTTATGTGTTAGTGTTATGTGTTAGTGTTAGTGTTATTTGTTAATGTTAGTGTTATGTGTTAGTGTTATTTGTTAATGTTAGTGTTATGTGTTAGTGTTATGCGTTAATGTTAGTGTTATGTGTTAGTGTTATGTGTTATGTGTTAGTGTTATGTGTTAGTGTTATGTGTTAATGTTAGTGTTATGTGTTATGTGTTAGTGTTATGTGTTAATGTTAGTGTTATGTGTTATGTGTTAGTGTTATGTGTTAGTGTTATGTGTTAGTGTTATGTGTTAATGTTAGTGTTAGTGTTATGTGTTAGTGTTATGTGTTAATGTTAGTGTTATGTGTTAGTGTTATGTGTTAGTGTTATGTGTTAGTGTTAGTGTTATGTGTTAGTGTTAATTCTTCTTCTTCTGCTTTCAGCTTGTTCCCTGTTTCCCAGGGTCGCCACAGCGGGTTGGATGGTTTCCATTGGTACCCTATGAGGACACAGCACCGATGGCGGTCTCGTCAAGCCGCATAATGATTTGGTAAAACGTGACGTCGGGTGGCCTTCCTGACACAACCACTAACCCTGTGGACCCCCGGGGGCACAGGTAAAGCGCTGGATGCCATCCCAATATTCATGCACTTGCACCCATGTCTGTCGCCATGTTAATGTGTTAATGTTAATGTGTTAATGTGTTAATGTTATGTGTTATGTGTTAATGTTAATGTTATGTGTTAATGTTATGTGTTAATGTTAATGTTATGTGTTAATGTTAATGTGTTAATGTTATGTGTTAATGTTATTGTTATGTGTTATGTGTTAATGTTAGTGTTATGTGTTAATGTTTGTGTTATGTGTTAATGTTATGTGTTAATGTTATTGTAATGTGTTAATGTTAATGTTATGTGTTAGTGTTATGCATTTATGTTATGTGTTACTGTTAATGTTATGTGTTAATGTTAACGTGTTAATGTTATGCATTAATGTTATGTGTTATTGTTAGTGTTATGTGTTAGTGTTATGTGTTAATGTTAGTGTTATGTGTTAGTGTTATGTATTAGTGTTATATGTTAGTGTTAGTGTTATGTATTAATGTTAGTGTTATGTGTTATGTGTTATGTGTTAGTGTTATGTGGTAATGTTATGTGTTAGTGTTAGTGTTATGTGGTAATGTTATGTTTTAGTATTATGTGTTAATGTTAGTGTTATGTGTTAATGTTAGTGTTATGTGTTAATGTTAGTGTTATGTGTTAGTGTTATGTGTTAATGTTATTGTTATGTGTTAATGTTAGTGTTATGTGTTATGTGTTAATGTTAGTGTTATGTGTTAATGTTTGTGTTAAGTGTTATGTGTTAATGTTAGTGTTATGTGTTAGTGTTAATTCTTCTTCTTCTGCTTCAGCTTGTTCCCTGTTTCCCAGGGGTTGCCACAGCGGGTTGGATGGTTTCCATTGGTACCCTATGAGGACACAGCACCGATGGCGGTCTCGTCAAGCCGCATAATGATTTGGTAAAACGTGACGTCGGATGGCCTTCCTGACACAACCACTAACCCTGTGGACCCCCGGGGGCACAGATAAAGCGCTGGATGCCATCCCAATATTCATGCACTTGCACCCATGTCTGTCGCCATGTTATGTGTTAATGTTATGTGTTAATGTTAATGTTAATGTTATGTGTTAATGTTATGTGTTAATGTTAATGTTATGTGTTAATGTTATGTGTTAATGTTAATGTGTTAATGTTAATGTTATGTGTTAATGTGTTAATGTTATGTGTTAATGATATGTGTTAATGATATGCATTAATGTTAATGATATGTGTTAATGTTAATGTGTTAATGTTAATGTTATGTGTTAATGTTAATGTGTTAATGTTATGTGTTAATGTTAATGTGTTAATGATATGTGTTAATGATATGCATTAATGTTAATGTTATGTGTTAATGTTAATGTGTTAATGTTATGTGTTAATGTTAATGTTGTGTGTTAATGTTAATGTGTTAATGTTAATGTCATGTGTTAATGTTATGTGTTAATGTTATGTGTTAATGTTAATGTTATGTGTTAATGTTATGTGTTAATGTTAATGTGTTAATGTTATGTGTTAATGTTAATGTTATGTGTTAATGTTATGTGTTAATGTTAATGTTATGTGTTAATGTTAATGTGTTAATGTTATGTGTTAGTGTTAATGTTATGTGTTAATGTTATGTGTTAATGTTAATGTGTTAATGTTATGTGTTAATGTTAATGTTATGTGTTAATGTTATGTGTTAATGTTAATGTTATGTGTTAATGTTATGTGTTAATGTTAATGTTATGTGTTAATGTTATGTGTTAATGTTAATGTGTTAATGTTATGTGTTAATGTTAATGTTATGTGTTAATGTTATGTGTTAATGTTAATGTTATGTGTTAATGTTAATGTGTTAATGTTATGTGTTAATGTTAATGTTATGTGTTAATGTTATGTGTTAATGTTAATGTGTTAATGTTATGTGTTAATGTTATGTGTTAATGTTATGTGTTAATGTTAATGTTATGTATTAATGTTAATGTGTTAATGTTGTGTGTTAATGTTATTGTAATGTGTTAATGTTATGTGTTAGTGTTATGCGTTTATGTTATGTGTTAATGTTATGTGTTAATGTTAAAGTGTTAATGTTATGCATTAATGTTATGTGTTAATGTTGTGTTATTGTTAGTATTATGTGTAAATGTTATGTGTTAATATTATGTGTTAATGTTAATATTATGTGTTAATGTTATGTATTAGTGTTAATGTTATGTGTTTATGTTATGTATTAATGATAATGTTATGTGTTATGTGTTAATGTTATTTGTTAACGTCATTGTTTTATGTTCATGTTAGTGTTATGTGTTAATGTTCTGTGTTAACGTCATTTTTCACTTGTTAATGTTAATGTTATGTGTTAATGTTATTTGTTAATGATAACGTTATGTGTTAATGTTATTTGTTAATGATAATGTTATGTGTTATGTGTTAATGTTATTTGTTAACATCATTGTTGTGTTAATGTTGGTGTTATGTGTTAATGTTATTTGTTAACATCATTGTTGTGTTAATGTTGGTGTTATGTGTTAACGTCATTGTTACTTGTTAATGTTTGTGTTATGTGTTAATGTTATGTGTTAATGTTATTTGTTAATGATAACGTTATGTGTTATGTGTTAATGTTATTTGTTAATGATAATGTTATGTGTTATGTGTTAATGTTATTTGTTAACATCATTGTTGTGTTAATGTTGGTGTTATGTGTTAATGTTATTTGTTAACATCATTGTTGTGTTAATGTTGGTGTTATGTGTTAACGTCATTGTTACTTGTTAATGTTTGTGTTATGTGTTAATGTTATGTGTTAATGTTATTTGTTAACGTCATTGTTGTGTTGATGTTAATGTTATGTGTTAACGTCATTGTAACTTGTTAATGTTAGTGTTATGTGTTTATGTTAATGCTATGTGTTAATGTTATTTGTTAACGTCATTGTTGTGTTGATGTTAGTGTTATGTGTTAATGTTATGTGTTAACGTCATTGTTACTTGTTAATGTCAGTGTTATGTGTTAATGTTAGTGTTGTGTTTTAATGTTGTGTTACATTCAGTGTTATGTTAATGTGCATCAGACAACTCAGTACTGTCTATATCTATGACATTACAAATCACAGAAAAGTAAAAAATACAAAACTGACTTCTTAAACGAGGCTTATTTGATTTGCCTTTATACTTCCTAAGTTTCGTAAATTCGTTTTAACCCGCAAACCTGAACCCTCTGAAGCTCGAGTCGGATAAAACACGTCATTAAACCTGCAGGTTAGGGCAATTATGAAAATCTAACGAGCCCGTTAAGTAAACGATGTGACGTAACATTAAAACGTCGACTGGACTTCTCCCATGGTTTGAGCGCCCTTCGTGACCCACAGCACAAGGCAAATACGTTTATAAGGCCTCGGATGACTTTAGAAAACGGTACAGGTGCAAATTAAACGAAGCGGTGATTATTTCTCCGTTCTTGGAAAGCCAAACGTCGCTCTTCATTCCAGGTTTGGATCCGACAGCGAACTAAAAGTTCCCCGGGTAGGTCCGAGGACCCTCATTCAGTGTCGCAGGATGTACGTATTTATCTTCCACACAGCGTTTGAGTGACTGAATTTCAGCTAAAGTCTGATTAAAGTCACAACCGGACCAGAATGGCTTTAGCCTTGCTTGACAGGTTAAATTATGACTTCGGTCCCGGACTTTTCCTCCTCCGAGGATGAGGGATGTGAGACGGGGCGTGTGCGATTCTGCATGATGACTTGAAAAGGTCTGTGGATGTATTAGCCGGGCCTTGTGTTCCTCATATTTAATCTCATAGCCCGTGATTGATACGATCCCTTGTCTCGGTAATATCTTTTTTGGTTTCCGCCATATGGACAAAATGAAAAGATCTGTTGGCAAAAGGGCTGCACGTCAAGTTTATTAAACGTTAACAGCATCTGCTTACCGTATCACTGGATCACTGATGAGATCAGTGGATCTCGGAGCAAGAACAGCCATATTTACTCCCAATGCCGCCCCCCCCCACCCCCACCCCCCGACACACACACAGACACACACTCCGTTTTTCTCCAGCGGAACAAACGTTTTTCTGGATGGGGCGCTGGGGGACTTCATTTCTCAGGCACGCGTTGGACAGTTGTCCTGTGGGTTAATGGCTCACCAAAGACCTGAATCCGACCCAGATGAAAGCGGCCTAAAGGGCCCTCATTTTTCCCCATTAATCATCCTTGTTTTCTTTAAAGTGATCTTTTCACCCTGTTTTTAAGTACTTGTCTCTTTTCTGGGAGGGGGCTCGTCCGGGGTCCAAGGGGCCAACCGGAATTGGCCCCCCCCGCCCGCCCGCCTCCCAAAGACTCCCCAGGGCCCAGAATCATGCCCTCAGGTTTAATGGCTTTTGTAATGGCAAATTATAAGGCGCTACAAGGCTTAGATTAATCGAAGGCTGGTTTCGGGCCCCGGCTCGGCCCGGCTGCAGCGTAACCCGAGACGGTTAGCGTCACACTCAGAAATGTAGACGGCGGCCCTTCCAACCGAAAAGGCACCGCCGGCTCATGAACTTTGTTGACATGACGTTTTGGTTAGGCCTATATTTTCCTTACCCCGAGGGAAGTTGGAGGGGGTGGGGGGAGTAGCGTCATCCGACTTGAAAAAAATCATTATCATTTGTAAAATTAACCAATTGCTTTGTCAGAATTTGCAGCGCCGCCATCATTCCTCCGCTAATAGATTTCGCCGCGAGTCAGCGGCCGCTCACTTACGTCCCTCCCAGGACCTGCAGTTCCCCCTGCTGCTCTGCAGAGCACCAGAACTACATCCACACACACCAGCTCAGCAGTGAATCACACAGGAGAACAAAACACAACCGAACACTCGGATTGTCGAAATGTGCATAAAAAAGACCTCTCGTCAATCTCGGTGGGCTATAAAACCCTGATCACACACCCACACACAAGATAATGAAAGCAATGACGCGAGCTTCTAGTCTGTAAGGATTATCGCACAGCTGGAACTCTCGCGAGTTAATTTTTTGACAGGCGTCGGCTAAACATAAAGCGCTAATGAATGAATTTTTACATTAGCTTCGACGAGGGGAAAGAAAGGTGAGCATGGGTTGAAGTTACAAAAGTCATTTGTAATGATAATACATTTAATTGCAGGGACCTTTTCTAAAAGTCTGAACACAGCTTGGGAGTCTCATTATTCATATCATCAATATTGATATTATGTGCTGTAGTTGATGATGCGTTTTAGCCAACCAGATGCAGACGCGGAGGCCCGGCGACTCTGTGGCGCGAGGCCGCGGTAGGATTACCGCGGTACCGACCGGAAGACGTCTTAAGTGGTTTTAAGAGACAGAAAAGTTGTTTTGTTGCTTTCCATTAAGAGGAATCTCAAACTCGGCGACCGTCTTATAAGTGGAAGTGTAGTCGTCGTTGGCATTTACGGCTCCTAGTGTTTTAGTTTGGTGCCGGTTTAATTTCTGTCTGTGCGTTTGAAGCGATGATGTCACCACCTAAGAAACCGTGCGTGCGTTGATTAGCGTGATGACTTTTATGGTTTGACCTTAGCCTGAAGTGTGAAAATGTTGGCGTGTCGGAAGCAAACCGTGGATTCGACACACGGTCCAATCACGCCCAGCATTCATTCAGGCCGACGAGTTGTCCGGAGCGGGCGCCTAACGAGCGCCATGCCGCGTGATTGCCACTAAAGCAGCGTGGGCTTCACCTTTGGGCGGTGTTGCGAGAGAGCAGGGGGAACCAAAAATGGCTCGAACGTGTCGACGCGTTATCTGTTCCCATCGGTCCACGTGGCTGGCGCTTTCGTTTTGCTCTTTGATATAAACGACGGCGGAGACTTGGCCGCCTTCGCCTCGGAACAGCACTTGACCCCATCCTAAGAATGCAGTCGAACAGGAGGGGAAAAGAGAAGGAGAGAGAGCGAGAGAGAGAGAGAGAGAGAGAGAGAGAGAGAGAGAGAGAGAGAGAGAGAAATGCAAACGAAATGGGAGGCCCGAGCGCCCCCCGCTCATATCTCATCTCTATTAACGGCTTTACGGGTGACCCCAGGGGTCCTCGTAAAAGTTTACGCCCAGGTTTCAGTTAGAGTTCCCTTTAAAAGAATGAAAGAAATTGGTTAGTTTATGGTGAGCCTTCAGGATTTTACGGCATGTTTTACTTAAGTTCCCATTTTTACAGATCCTGGTTCCAATTAGCGGAGTAGCCGTGGGTAGAGCTAAACTAAGCTTGGCTTTCGTTTCGGGGCCAAAAAAAGAGAAGAAAAACAGTGAAAGAGGGCGCTTAATTGACTGTTGATCTCTGAGGACACTTGCGGGTCAGGCGGGGAGGCGCGGAGATGGCGTTTCTGGGTCGGGGGCTGGCAAAGAATTGAAATCCCCCCCCCCCGTCCCCCGTTCCTAGCCAGCAGGTAAGGCCGGGTGCGAAGCCACGTCGCCTCCCCGCGCGGGGTTTCGGCGAAGGAGGCTTTGCCGAGGTTGATCGGGCGCCATGAGCTAGCTCCAAAATAAACCGCCTCGTCGTTTCGATGTCGAGTGTCATTTTTTACACGACGCCGGTCTGTAGTTTTCCAGATTTTCTCTCGGTGTCGGGTCAAGGCCTCCAAGTGTGGTTTCCCAGTAAGCTACTCAGTGTGTGTGTGTGTGTGTGTGGGGGGGGGGGTGCAGGAAAACAGACAGAACATGATGCACAACAAGTGAGTGTTTTGTGTGGGGCAATAGAGAGGTAAGCTACCCCTGGGTGGTAAACCAGGGGTCTACTGTACGCCCCCCTCCCCACACCCCCACACACCCCCAGGCTGCCATCACCACCTCCTTCCACCAAAGCTTGTTTACAACTCCACAAACAAACCGCCAGTCAACACCAGCCACCGGAAAAGGCTGCTGTCATTAGCTCGCTCCTACTCTCTCTCTCTCTCTCTCTCTCTCTCTCTCTCTCTCTCTCTCTCTCTCTCTCTCTCTCTCTCTCGCTCATTCTCTCTCTCATACTGCATCTCTTCCCGTTCCCTTTCTCTCCTTCCCATGTTTCTTCTCTCATGAACATACCATACGTTCACATACCCTCTGTCATTTAACACACACGTAGTGTTCCCTCACTCCCATTCTCTCTCTCTCTCTCTCTCTCTCTCTCTCTCTCTCTCTCTCTCTCTCTCTCTCTCTCTCTCTCTCTCTGTAATACACACATCTGCACAGACATATATATATATATACATATATATATACATATATATAAATGCACATGCACACACAAACGCACACAAACATGCACAAAAATATGTACACACACATGCATGCATGCATGCTTGCCTGGTAGCATGGTAACCACGGCAACGACCATTTAAACAAACAAAGCCGTTAGATCAGTCTTGTTATTGAGATGACAGATGAGGCAACGTGACATTGTTCTCTTTGAAATGCAGGAAGTCCACTGTCTGCACCCACACACACACGCAGGCAGACATAGGAGCACGCGCGCACACACACACACACACACCACACGTGCACACACACGTGCACACACACATAAACATGAATCCTCACGCACACATCCATGCAGAGACAAGGATAGTTAAACGCATGCATGCTCACCCAGAGTGCGTGCGCACACACGCAATTACAAAAGAGGAATGCATGCAAACTGCACGGGCACACACGAGGACACACTAATGCAAACACACAGACACAGCACAAGGTCTCACACACACACACACACACACACACACACACACTTCCTGCTGTTCTCCTGTGTGCCTCTGTGCCATGCCTTGGAGAGAGATACTCTCATAACCCAGTGGTGGTTTCCTGCCAGCAGGAGTTTCTAGCCGGTGACTCACTGAGCTGGCTGCGGATATCTCCCCATACACGTCACTCACAATAGCTACTTAGACCCTCCGAAGGTTAAACGATGCAACTCGCCCAATTTATGAGCGAGCTTTGTATGTTGTGTGTGTGTGTGTGTGTGTGTGTGTGTGTGTGTGTGTGTGTGTGTGAGCGTGGCCCCTGAACATTTCCGCCTCTCACGTGTAGAAAACATGCACAGACATGAAGATGACATTCGAGACAAATGGGTTTGGAGTTGGGGCAGATAATTGGCGAAGTTTACGTAGATGTATAAAGGGAAGAAATGATGACTGGCTTACTGAGGAACACGCAAAAAAAAAAATACACCGTTCAGTTATAAAACACAGTTATTATGTTGAAATATCTTGTAATTCAAACACCCCGGTCTATGGGTGGTCAGGAGAGTGCGGATCCTCGGAGTAAACGCGTTTTGGGAATTGTCTTAGCTTGTCAAAATAAAGATGGTTCATCGTCGGCGGGTCCTCCGCCTTCTTCTCCTTCCAGACACGGCCGGGAGGCGGCAGCCGGCGCTCGGCCCTCTGCCCACCGCCGGTGTCCAAGTGCTGGCTGGCGCTGGCAGTTATCAGCCCGTCCAAACTGGAACCTGGGAGAAAATGCAATTGAAGCTGGCTGGGCAGACGGGGAGGGGGTCTGGCTCTTCCTCCTGTTTATCTCTTCTTTTTTCTTCTTCATCTTCTTTTTTTCATTTCTCTTCTCTCCTCCAGAAAGCCTGTTGACTTACAGTCAGACCGCTGTCGTCTTCTTTCCGAAAGTGAATTCTCCAAATACGCTCCGACCAACGGCCAAGAAGCTATTGGGCTTTTTATCTGATCCACTTCCATGATCTACGTCGACCTCTGGGCAAGTAACTCATCAATGTTTTGGACGAAGATTGGGGAGAGTTCTTGTTTTTTTCCTTCTCTTATACAAACAATTACCAAACGTTTGTGTTTAGCGGTTCGACTTGCTCCTTCTTCTAATCACTCTGCAGCTTTCCTAGCTAGAGATGACTAACCGAGGAGCACGGTCGTTAACAAGACCCATGTGGACTTAACTATCATCAAAGGCCATTTTCAAATAATGTAAGGCGTATGTTATATCAAATATGTGCTTGGCGATGTACTCAGAAAGGATATTGATGATGAGATGTGATGCGGAAGTCAGATAGAATATTCCGTGAGGCTAAAGCTGGTCAGGAACCTGCAGCTGTGGATAATAATGATAGCAGATCAATCTTATATGGCGCTTTTCTAGCACTCTTGGTCGCTTTACAATAGACGGGGCGAAACAAGACAGCGGATACACATAACGCAGACAGACGGGGGCGGATGGGAGGATGCAAAAGGGCAAGGAAAACAGAAAACAGCAGCACTGTGGAGGCTGATGCTGTGTAGGGGTTTACTCCCGTAGCCTAGTCCTCTCCCGAGGTGTCCACCAGGCAGTGGCACTATTTACCCCATAGCTAGGAGCTGGTTCGTGGGCATCAGGGAATAGCCACACACCGGTGGGCTATTCCGGTGGGCCTCCTCCGAGTCCCTTGTAGTCCAGCCAGGGTGTCCAAGGTGTACCCAGTTACCGGGTGTCGCCACGAGGAGGCGCTACATAGGGCTCGCTGTTGGAGAGGCTGTGTACCGGCAGGGAGAGACTTCCGTGCTCGGCTCTCCTGTCGGCGTGTCTGCTCGCCAGCCAGCGGGGAAGGTTGAGAGCGAGACGTGACAGACACACAACACCACACCAACACACTAGACGCTCCACAACAACCCCGCCTCTTACGCAAGGGCGTCACACGCCTGGGCGCCATGTTCCTGCTGAGTTTTGGTTGAATCGTAGCGATGCGACGCTCCCGAATTCGCCTTCGTTGCCGATTAGCTCGTAATAGAAGCGACGCTTTGGTCGGCCCACAGACGAAGGCAGCGAAGCAAGTCAAAAATACACATTTGTGTAGTCCGCGGTGGCGTAGCGGTCTAAGCATCGGCTTGGTGTCGATGCAGTTGCCCACTGGGGACCGGGGTTCGCGCCCCGGTCTCGTCAGATCCGACTATGGCCGGACTCGATGAAGCAGCAATAATTGGCAACGCTGTCTTCGGGAGGGGGGCGGAGTCGGCTTGTGTTCGTCATATGAATGCGTCTCTGTGTGTGTCGGAAAAACAGTGGTTCAGCTTGGAGTCGCCTTGTCACGAAAGTGGGGAGGCGTCTCCTTCGAGACTGCCGGCCGGAGAGACGCAGTTGGCGAACGCATGCAATACGAGGGTGGGTGTTTGAATTAAAAATAGGGATCAATTGGCCACTAAATTGGGAGAAAAAAGGGAAAAATCAGAAATAAATTTATAAAAAAAAAAAAAATACACATTTGTAGGCAAGCTGAAACCCAAACATTAAAGAAACATCAACATTTTCTTTTTTTTCCAGCCTTTCTTTGCTGATGAGGTGTTGGGATTTGACTGCGATTGTAGTTGCACGTGGCCGACGCCATAATACGTTCCATCTCTTCCTGTCCGTCTTCTCCTCTGTCTTCCTCGCCTCCAGATGTGTCGTGTTTCCCCCGACCTGCCAGACTCGGTCCTCCTGCACGCTCTGGCCGGGCCCCTCACTCGGTTAAAGGCGTCCGCCGATGCCAGTACACCCAAATGGTGCGTACGCTAACACGTTAACGCACACGCATGATTAGCAACCGCTCACACACACACACACACACTCACAACCCAAACAGCTGCAGGATTTTAATGTTTAATGCTGCCCGGCGCCGAATACTTCCCTTTTTTTTTCTTTTTTTTCTCTTTTTGTTGCAAAGATATCAGCCCAGAAACTAAACTGGTATATTGGTGTGAGTTGATGACGACGATGATGACAATGATGATGATGGTGGTGGTTGTTGGGGAGGGGGGGGGGCGTTGCTGAAGGAGATCGATCGCAGAAAAGGGCAAACAGACACGGAGAGAAGGGAAAGACAATAAGAGAGACAGACAGGAAAACACAGTAGAGGTGAGATAGCAAGACAGAGAAGAGGGAAGGGGGGGGGGCGAAAGATAGCAGAAAAAAATCCAAGGGATGAGGGGAAAAGATGAAGGGGGGAGGGGGGGGGTTAGCCAGGCCAGGCTTTATTATATCCTAATATGCCTTCCATAGCCAGCCAGCGAGCAGAGGAGCACCGAGACATAATTATATCCCCTCCCCGGGCCGTCTCCCTGTATTAGTGTCTCCTTTAGTTCACTGGCTGCGACAGAGACAAATGAGAGAGTTTTTCCGGAGGATCACTCTCATCCGTTACTGCCAGTTCCGTGTGATAGATCGTCGTAGCTAAAGCGGGGCAATAGATCACGGCGTAAAAGAGACTTGCCGGCGTACCCCAGCGGAGCGCAGCTTTACAGATCATCGGCCGCCTAATGCACATGTGGGTTAAGAGTAATACCCCCCACCCCCATGTTAGTTATGTGCCCACCCTTCTCACAACGCCGCCCCTGCTGCCCCCTCCCTCTCCCTGCGATTAAACAAGTATATCACGGGCACAGTGGCGTTGAGGCTGATAAAGCCATCGGTACGTCTGTCCTCATGCAAGCCGCTCACACGCGGTCACATCTCTATTTTATTTATTTATTTATTTATTTTTTGGGGGGGGGTATTTTTCAGGGATGATTAATGCAGGGGTAACATAGGAAACACCTTCTCTGACGGAGTCGTGCTGCGTTTTGAGCAACCTTTTGTCTCGGTTGTGCAGAAAACCCTCCCTTTTTCGCCTTTTGCGTCCCTTTTATCTACACCTCTCCTTTCCGACTGACTCGATAATTTAAATCAGTATGAAAGTGTAGCGTTCACCATGATTCATTGGTCTATATCATGAAGGAAGAAGGTGGTCTATATATATATATATATATATATATATATATATATATGTGTGTGTGTGTGTGTGTGTGTGTGTATATTACATTCAGCTCAGAGGATGTGTTTATGTAAATGTAATAATCTGTGCACACAAGCAAACACAAACCACACACAACCCAGAAAGGTAGATAGGTGGTTTATTTTCGTTGTTCAAATACCTCTCACAATGAAGCCAAATGTTAACACTGACACTGACAACTTGATATTAAAGAAGTATAGCAGACTGTAGCCAAAACTACACCTTGGCATTATGTCGATAATGACAAAGACAAAGAATATTCTAGCTACACCATATTCATTTAGAGACCAGTGCAAGTGTGTAATACCGAGTAAGTAACTGAATACTTGTAATGGGAGTATGGTGAGGTGATTAAGATGTTGTAATTGTTAAATCAGCGCCAAGCACAGTGTATATAGATGCTTTAAAATATAATAGTAGGTCAATTACTCCACCACATGTTAAAGCGGTAAAGGGTATTTTGATTGTGAGATGTGGAAATAAAAATGCTTCTCCACAACCAGACATGGTAATTAATCTGTCCTATAGATGATAGTTTTCCTATTCAGATTACAGTGCTTTGATTGGAATAAATAATTTCCGTTAACAAGGAATTATTGTTTGCTAAGTGCAGATTTGGATGTCATCCAAAAACAACTGAAACAAATGAGGATACATTACAAAGCTTCAGCGTTCCATTAGAATGTGGAAATTATTACATTATTAGGTAGGTAACCGGTTCTCTATAATGAGCTTCTTTTCCAGCCATGACAGATACTATGTTTTATATACAGTTTGATAAAACTCAAAATCCAAATTCAACACAAAATAAAGCTAGCATCCTTCAGCCTTTGCAACACTATAGTGAAGTGTTTAGCCCGTGTCTCAATCAGGGGTGGTGAATAGACATCCCTAAATAGCATAATGCTTCTTTATATGCTGCTAGTAACATGGCAAATTAGCACTGCTGCACAACATTTCAGATTTCAATTAATTCTGATCAGCACAGATGTTGCATCACTCTGGTGCGTGGCAGCCTCATTTTTATGTAAATTGAAGATGTTGGACCACAAGAGAGAGACTTAGAAACTGTGAAATGGATGATATGAGCCACAGAAGCTTGCAGATACTTTATAATATGACAGTCTGTCTACTATGTTTTTGTTTTGGAATTGAGGCATTCATATATAGAAACAGCAACCCTGACAAAGATTATTTTCATGCTTTGAAAAAATAAGTGTTGATCATCCTTGTTGATTAACCACTTAACCCATTTTAAAAGAGCACCAATGGCTTAAAGAAACCATCTTAGATATGTGCTTGCTGATATTTGCTATTTCCAAAACCAGATTTTCAATTGTCTTTGGTTTGAGGTGGCAAAGTATTCCCACAAAATTGAAATATTCGCATAGAACCCCTGTAATTTTTTTCTTTTCTTTTGTTTCCTTTTTCATGTTTATATTTAACCTACTGTAATGTGGTTTAATTCTGTTCCGAGAAGGGGCCTGCGGGATGGGGTAGGAGTAGATAGAGGGGAGCAGGATGTGGGTAAATGGGATTTGGGGATGTTAAAATGTTAAAAAAAAATATCATAGAGTCTTTCAGCTGTAATTGTTCAGTTCGATTTGTTTTCCTTGGAAAAAAAAGGAACCCTTGTAATTTATATTATATTCAAATTATAAGTGGTGACTCATAAAATAGACTAACCAAGATAATGGAGAGCTATAATCTCTTATTGATTGTGCACGTTAAATTCCCTCAGGTGTGAATGAGAGATCTTTTGAAGCTGAGGAGACAGTTTTAAGGGGAGAGTTTTTGAGGCTTTGAATGATTAAAATATGGTTTGTTCACAAGGAAAAGGGTGGAACTCAAAATTCGGAAGATGGTCCTTATTGTAAGCACACTGTATGGTTAATAAATGTGGTAGTTGAACAGGACTTCCATTCTGTATCCATCATCAATCAGCAAACCAATATGATGTGCCCTCATCAAAGGTGAGGATGTGCTAAGAATGGGTCTGGCTGCAGAATGGCACAAGACAGGGATGCCTACTGCGTCCACAGGGTTCCTGACAGGAGCCCAGACAGGAACCCTGGGAGTTTACAAGGGTCAAAGTTTGCGCGCTCCCCTTCAGACTTAAACAGGATACGCTTATAGAAGGACGAGGGCTTGTGTAAACCGAGTTCCCCTTTTTTCTGTAAAATGTGTCAAAGGACTCATTTTTCTTTTCATTCTCTCTTTAGAGGTGTGGGAACCAAGGTTGGGATGATGACAGTGAACGTGGCACTGCTGATTGTATGATGTCACGCCATTGTTTACACTGATAAATTGCTCGCTGGCTGTGACCCCTTTGCACTTTGCTTCCTTTTATGACTTTGATGTATGATAGTGTTAAAAACAGAAGGTGAATGTGTCAGTGATACTTTTTGAAAACTTCCCGTGACAGTGGAAAAAAAACATTTCTTACCTCCCATGAGATAGCAAGAGTGTCTAGGAAAAAAAAAATTGGAACGTTTTCAAAATGGTCATACAATGTGGTTACACCATTTCTCAAGCTTTCACATTATGCGCCTCACTTATTTTTCAAAATAATTATAATTGATTTACTTACATAATTTTTGTGAATTAATGTTAAAATTAATATTACATGTAAGATCATATTATTAATTTCTGATAAGCAGTTTCAGTTGTCCTCCTTTTTATCTGTAAGACACCAGCCGTGAAGACCAACAATACTTCTGATAGTACTTTATAACCTCCAAATTAAATGGTCTTACACAATAAAGAGGCCAAATATTAATTTAGCATGAAGTAAATGGTTGATTCAATTAGTAAAATAAAAAAAAAATCAATCATACCTGTGTGCCCGATTCCCATTAAATAGCATGCACCGTCTGTGTATGTGGTATGTGCTAGTACCTTTGTGTCCATGACTAACTGGGTGAACTTGTATTCTGATGTGATTAACTTGTATTTTGACATTTGGAGGTGAAGTTGTGTTTTGATGTGCAGGCTGTGGCAAAAAATCTCCTCAAGAAGAGGAAAATAAACTATCGAAAGAACAAATAATAAATTTCATATTTTCATATGAGTCAAAGTTCTCTTTTTTTGTTTTCAAGGGTTAGGGTTAGGGTTGGGTTGTCCCTTAAAATTGAGGTATTCTCAATAAATTAGCACCATCTAATCGGAATGCATAAAATTTCAGGATTTGTATGACTTCATCTAAATTATTGAGGAGTCCCATGATGTTTTGTGTTTCGTTCCCAGAAGGTGTACCAGGGCTTCACCTTTTCAGTTCCCAGGCAGGAGACATCCTCCCAGCCAGGTCTCGGTGTCTTCTTTGCCTAATACCTCCGCCAGGCACCGAGATTCAGCGCAACAGGTGTAGGGGGCAACGACTAGGTCACGGCTTTCACATTTGGCTTGCTAAAGACTGGCGACGAGAAACCGGCGGCAAGAAAAGAATCCAGGATACTAGAGGATGTGATTTATCGCCTCTGCCAAAACTCTGACAAGACCGCATGAAATACAGCGAGAGAACAGAGCCCTTTGTCAATATATTAATCCCAGTGTGTCCACAGAGTGTCATGTTGTACTGCACATTTCTGTACTTTATTAGGGCACCGTAGGATCACAAACGTCCATAAATACCCAACATGGCCATTTTCCTTTTCCTTCTCAAAGTAAGGAGTTTTGTTCCCAAATGGGAAACACAATGGGAAAATGTTCAGACTAACACCAAGAAAGTGTTCGCTGCCTCAAAAATCAAGTCAAGCTCGTGACGTTTATCATCTTAGATGCTGTCTGAGCTTTTCAAAAGAGGAGCAGCAGATAAGATACCTTCAGTAATGCTTTTACTTTCTAAGGACAGAAGGAAGTCAGGAGAGAGAGAGAGAGATGAGGCTCGTGGAATCTGTTACCTATACGTTAGACCCCAGACGATGGAACCTAATGCCACAATTCTGGGTTTAGCTTGAATTCCCGGATTCCTTGAGCAAAACCGGCCGAGGAGAAGGGATCGGAACAACGGCGTCCCAAGAATTCATTGAACGAAACATTCATGCGATTGTGTCAGAAGGAGTCCAGGAGCTTGAAGGTTGATGGAAGAGGAGGCCCAGATTTATTTATTTCTTATTCCTGTGTGGAGCCTTTCAAAGCGATGGGAGCGGAAAGAATGAGGAGTGAGAGGAAGCTGAAATTCCAGACTAAGATGGAAAAGACTCTTCTCTCCCGGCTGGTGGTCACGTGCCGTAGCCCCTGTCATGCAGAATTATAATATTGTTGTTATGTACACAGATTGCGGACAAATTGCGGCGCTTCTCCCCAGTAAACCGACTGAAGGTGGTTTCGGCCATATTGAATTAAAACTGTAAGGCATCAAATGAAATAAACTGCAGATTGACACAAACCCCACACCTCACCCTCCAACACACACACACACACACACACACACACACACACACACACACACACACACACACACTGGGAAGTGAATTATCGTGGCTACTAAAATGATGAACCTTCATGACAAAGTGACATTGAAAGATTCATTTGCACAGCATTTGCCAACAGAAACACACACACACACACACACACACACACACACACACACACACACACACACACACACACACACACACACACACACACACACACACACACACGCGTCTGGAGTTTCTCCGACACCCCCTGGAGCCATCGAATGTCGACCGTCCTCCCATCAGATGGAAGACAGGGGTGGGTGGGGGTGGGGGGTGGGGTGGGGGCGGAGGGGAAGGGGAAGGGGGGGGGACAGAATAAAACCGCCAACCAAATAACTTGGAGCTGTCACCATCCAACGCCCCCCTCCCCCTCCCCCCCCACTGCCACCCTTGCCCCCTGTCCCCAAAACGGTGGCATACGGCTGTCAGCGCCCAAAACAAGATGTCGTGTCAAGGCGGGAAAATCACACAATAACGAGGCCCACTTGAGATTAGGCTAATGAGAAAATCAAAACACAATTTAATACTTGTCAGCGGTGAGGAGTCTTTAAATTACCTCTCCTAGAAGCGCGCTGATTAAGAGCAGTCTGCCAGTCAGCCCCGTGCCACCCCCCCCCACCCCCCCACCCCACCCGCAAATACCCCCAGGGCTTTTTTCCTCGACCATGCTTGACTTTTCCCCATCACAGGGTGTAGCACAGAGGCACCAACAAACACGCCAAGGACACAAAGAGAACAACGTAGTGCGCCTCTGCACACGTGCGCATGCGTGTGAGCGCCTTCACGCACGCGCACATTACAGTAGAGTATATACTATATGCGAGTACATAGATACACACGCACACACACGCATGCACGCCCCATATAGGACACACATACACTCTCAAGCTGATTATTTACATATAAACACGGACGCACGCAAAGGCGCGCGCACAGACGCGCGCATGCGCGCGCACCAGCTATTTTAAAACGAGCGATAACTATCTGACGTGTCTCCGTTCCCTCCAATTACCCTTTACAGTTTGCCTTAAATCAGACATCGTCCCCAACAAGCGACCACAATATCAAGCCAAAATCCAAGTTATTCTCATTTCTTTTCGGAACGGTCTCCTACACCCCCCACCCCCCACTCTCCCCCCTCCCCATGTTCCCTCCCAACAGCATCTTGCAATTTGCGTCCTGTTTTGATGTCATGATGTTAATTAACTGGTAAAATGTAAGCTACAGCGTGTCATCCCGTGGCCGCCTCGCTATTCCCAAACAACCTGCGAGCATATGGCACCAAATGTCGCACCTCCCTAATAGCCCCGGAGAGCAACCCGCCGCGCGCGCCATTACAGCGAAGGGGAAGATTGAGGCGACCAACCCCCCCCCTCCCCCTCCCCCGGCCGTTCAGCGTTTCCGTCTCGAGCGCACACACACCGACCCGACCGGTGGTCCGAGGATTTGAGGACCCCCCCCCCCCCCCCAGCAAGTCAGGGACACACGACAGGCGCGTTTTTGGACCCACGCGTACGCGGTGTGCCAGAAGCAAAGGAAAAAACACAGGAGCCGCGCTCCCCCCCGAGTGCCTTGCTCAGGGGCACAACAGCAGCCAATTGACATCTGCTGCTGGATTGACGAAGGCCCGTCCGTGTCTGCTGTTGCATCTCAGCGCGTTTTTCCCAGTGACTAATGACCTGCTGTTTCCCGTGGAAACAACTTTATTGCCTCTTCATTTATTGACCCCTCACGTGCGATCTCTCTGCCCTTTAATAAAGCTCGTCCTGCAGCGCACCGGTCGCGAAGCATTAACGTCACGCGTTTGCACAGTTGGCTCATTTGTATCCATTCATTCAGGCGGGATACGAGTGTTAATAGTTACATTTGGGAAGGCAGAAGAGACAATAACGGATTCCAACCGACTTGTCTGGGGATTTTTTTAATCGAGTGATCCTGACACATGCAGGATGATCCCCTGCGTTCTCGCTTGATTCAAGAAATTAATTCTTTCCCCTTGAATAAATATTGTAACGTGCGTGGATAAGAAGACACGTGGCCGCTGGCTGGCGGGTCTGACCCTTCAGTCTAGCGGTTAGCGAGGTCTCCCGCGGTGCGGGCAGTACGGGTTCGCTTCCCGGCCGCGCCACTTTCTGTGGTGGCGTTGTCCCCCGAATTCGCTACAATGTGTTTGTTTTTTTTAAATGGCAGATTCACTTTAAATACATATATTTAAACCCCTATAGTCAGATTTGTCCGTTTTTGTAAAAGGGGAAAAAAAGAAGATGAATTGCCTCAAGTGGATGGAAATGTTTTGCTCTGTAACCTCGTTTACACCTGGTTTTAAAATGCGTTTTTTTGCGATCGGATCACAAGTGGACAGCGCTGAATACAAAGCGTCTTGTGAACCGGTTCCTCAAACCACTTGCCGAGGTGGTCTGGGACGCATTTGGACGCATATCTTCTGTAAACTACTAATAAGACACGGGTCTGACCCTTAGCCGAGCGGTTAGTGACGTTACTTTGTGGTGCAGTAAACCCCGTATCGAATCCCGCACCGGGCAAGAAAATAACCGGTTACATTGGTGGCAGCGTTGGGATCCGGAAGTGTGCAGATCCTCAGAAGTCTCTTCGGAGCGCGGGAATAACAAGCGCGAGGGCGCGCTTCCGGGGAGGGTGACGACTGTAAACTACTAATAAGACACGTTAGCCCCAAGCTAACGGGTCCGACCCTTTAGCCGAGCGGTTAGTGATGTCGCCTTGTGGTGCAGTACACCCAGTATCGAATCCCGCACCGGGCAAGAAAATAACCGGTTATACTGCTGTAGTGTAAACGCTATAACGCGTCCTGACGCGTCCCCGACAAGGACGTCACAGGAAAATACGTCATCAATGCAGGATGTGGCGGTTGCTTTGGTAACAGCGCGCCACCTTACGAAAAAATGGAGCGAGAAGAGCGTGTAGGTGGTTGGAGTACGAGTGAAACGAGACGCCTAACTTCCATTTGGGCAGAAGAATCAGCGCTGTCAGTCTCAACAGCTGGAACAGTCCGTACATGTATATTAGTGCTTGAAACATCTTCAGACATTAGCTATTGTTTTCACAGCTAATTGGCAAATCTGGCGCTTGACTTGAGGCCCTTTGACCTTGTAGCGGAAGTGACGTAGACAGTAATGTAACCGGTTATTTTCTTGCCCGGTGCGGGATTCGATACGGGGTGTACTGCACCACAAGGCGACATCGCTAACCGCTCGGCTAAAGGGTCAGACCCGTTAGCTAGGGGGCTAACGTGTCTTATTAGTAGTTTACAGTAACGAAATCTTCGGAGTAACGAAATCTTCGGAGTAACGAAATCTTCAGAGTGAAATCTGATCACAGGAGACGCGTGATAGACACAGGCGTAAACGGCGATGTGTCCCACCGTCCACTTGTGATCCGGTCGCCCGAAACGCATTTTAAAACCAGGCGTAAACGGGGCGTGTGTGTGTGTGTGTGTGTCTCGTCAACACAGTCCTCTGATTGGAGATTTCTAATTCGCATACTTAAAAGATCAAACCAGTCTTCCGTCGCAGCCAAATGGAGAGACCTGACCACGTGGTCCTCACATTTCTCACCGGTTCACCGCGGCTTTGATTGCCTACACCGAGCAGCCAAGCGGCTAACGGCATTTCCACCTCCTTATGTGCTTCGCTGCTCCTCCCGTCGCTGCTCTTGCCGAGCCATATGGCTCGCGGACACACTCTCCATTTTTCAGATAACTTCTCAAGCGAGAGGACAGGACACAATCCAGCACCCCCCCCTCCCCTCCCCTCCCCTCCCCTACACACGCACACACACACTTCCTCTGGGTGATGGGGGCGGGGGGGGGTGTATGTGCTAATATCTGGTCGAGATTCTTCAAAGTTCATTTCTAATGTGAAATGCAGTTTAAAAGCAGCAAAGCAGCCTATTCCTGTTCCTATTCCCCCCCAGATAATTATTACTCCATTGAGGTAGTAATAAGCACGTCTGGGGCTGTTGTTTGGAAGCATTTCTTATGCATTTCAAAATAGGTAAAGCTGAGAGAATAATACTAATTGCCAGTTGTATGCGGTACTGATACACGGGAGCCGTCAGGGCCCTCCACGGGCAGCGGTTCTGAACCTTTTTGGGGTCCTGGACCCCCTGCGTATTTTTGATCTACCCTGAGGACCCCTCCACCTGATCTTGGGGGAGGGGGGTTGCAATTTGATAGAAACAGTAGAAACTGCATTTTAAATTGCATTATAGCATTTATTCACTCTTTGGGGCAAAAATAAGAGCTTTCAGTTGTAACTTAGACATAGTTAACAAAACAGAATTCTTATGCAGTAACTTTCAGATATATGTAACAAAACAGAATATGTATTCAGTAACTTTCAGATATATGTAACAACGGAATTTTTATGCAGTAACTTTTAACAATGCAAACGGGAGCGAGACCTCTTATTAAAATACAATAAAGTACACTTGTGAAACAGATGTAATTAGAGAAAAAAGTCCTGTTACCCTTTATAGTTTAGGTAGATAAAGGTCTCAGTCACATTTGAGTAAAATAATCCTATTTCTATAAATGTCATAGGATCTTTTTTTTAAAGATATTTTATTTTCACGGACCCCTTGCAATTACACCACGGACCACTAGGGGTCCGCGGACCCCCGGTTGAGAAACACTGCTCTAGGGCCTAAGATTTTCCAAAAAAAAAAAAAAAAAAAAAAAGCCATAATTTCTATTTTTATTATATGAATTCATAATTTGACAATCAACATCTAAACAAGCTTTCCGAGGAAACGATTCCTTCAAACCCGCCCGTTCCAGTTTGTGTTGGAATGTGAAGGGTTAAATCAAAGAGGCTCCTTCGTCTCCCTATCAGAATTTCGCTGCCTCTGCAGTTGCTGGGAAGAAAACGCGACGCTTTCAGCTCTGCGATTGGCGGCCCCAGCTACGATTTCGTGGCGGTCCGCGCAGCAGTTACGCGGAGCGTGAGTTCAAATGACGGTAAAATGGACCAATCAGTTTCCCTCTAAATGGGCGGGCTTTGTTAATCGCTGACCTTATGACAAGTTCCGCCCGCCGCTGCGTAGGGGGGCGGTGCGAATGACAAGCTAGCCCGGGAGCTATGCTAAGGCCTACCGCACTGTTTTCTGTTTCATCGACCTGTGTTGCGATCCGGTTCTGTAGGGTTCGTGAAATGTTGTTGGTACGCTATTTGTTTGGGGTACGTGTGTTGCGTTTTGATTTTTTTTTCCTACAGAATAAAACAGAAAAAAATAAGCTAGCGAAAAATAAAAATGCCCGTTAAGCTAGCTAGCTCGCTAGCCCTTTGGCGCACGGCGGAGGCTACGAGTAACGTTAGCGCTAGCTAGGAGGGCGCCGTCGCGAGTTTATCGTCCGCGGCGGTTCAAGATCGGCTTTCGACGAAAAGCCGGGAGCTGATCGGCAAAGGAAGACCTGCACGACGGGTAAGGTCCTTAAAACCCAGTAGGCCGCCGCCGCTGTTTTAGCTACACATGCTAGGGTTTATTTGGGGAGAACGGTGCCGACGTAATACTGCTATTTATCGAGGGCGCCCGGGGCGGCGTAGCGGTCTATTCCGTTGCCTACCAACGCGGAGATCGGCGGGTCGAATCCCCGCGTTGCCTCCGGCTTGGTCGGGCGTCCCTACAGACGCAATTGGCCGTGTCTGCGGGGTGGGAAGCCGGATGTGGGTGTGTGTCCTGGTCGCTGCACTGGCGCCTCCTCTGGTCGGTCGGGGCGCCCCCGGATCGGCGGAGAGGAGGTGGAGCAGCGAACGGGACGGCTCGGGAGGAGCTGGGTAATTGGCCGGATACAAATTGGGGGGAAAATTGGAAAAATGGGGGAAAAATAATACTGTGATTTATTAACAACACTACTTGTTTGTGGCAGTGGGTTCCCGAGATGCCGTGCTCGCTGTTCACTGTCCGTGGTTCTGAAGTGTCGGTCGCTAATGGTTTGCTAGGCTGTCATTTTGTGTAGGCTTGCATGACATGTTGTGGCTTTTGTGTGGTGGGGGGAGGGGGAGAGGGGGGCTGTCATGCGTTTTGTACCCCGGCCCGTTGTGTCGCCATATTCCGTTGAAGTCCACACGTGTGATGGTGTGATTATTTGTAAGGAGGGTTTGCATTTTTGCTTTAGAAATGAGCTATTTTGTTGTTGTTTTCTGTGTGTGTGTGTATTAATTCTCACTCTCTCTGTTCAGTTTGCTAGTTGTATTGCCTAGGCTGGACTGGCGTCTTCATTTTTTGTTTGTTTCAGAGCTGGAATTGTCATTGGTAACTTTTGCAGCGCTATAGGGGAGGACACAGTAAGCCCCCCCACCCCCACCCCAACGAGAGGGGAGGGGGTCAGAGGGCCAAGGTTTAAGAGTCACGGTTCGCTACTGCTCATACTGAAATTGTAGCTGAAGCTAAAGTTCACCGTGAGACAAAGCTGAAGGTAAAATCCTTGATTCTTGAATCAAGGGTCACCCCAACTACCAAAATACAGACCACAGGATTGGAAGCCGCTGTCACTCCCAGATTGATTGACGGGTCTCTTAATACAGGGAGTAACATTAAATAACAACTAAAACTGAGTTTTTAATGTTTTCTGGTGCTGTAAAAAAAAAAATTCCCCATCAGCAATTTTCAATTACTGATGTAAATGTGATTTTTGAAACGTTACATCAGTAATATTTTCAGTTACTAGTGGCTGAGACAGACACAAAACGCTTATTTTCAATCTGTGCCGGCCAGAAACTTTTCAATGATGCATGTAAGTGTACCTAAATTTTACACGGTCAGATAAATCAGATTGGGGCTTTAAATATGCCTCTAACACAGCGCAGTAACTCATAATAGATTGGTATTTATTATGTTGCAGTGTCTGTCAAATGGGCATTTACTGAAGAACAACTGTGAGTACCAGCGATACTCTTGTCTAATCCTCTCTTCCCATAGTTTTATCGTTCCATCCATTCTTTATCGCCGAGCATTCCTTCAATAGCTGCATCCTCTCCGCTCCTCCGAGGGGCTTTACTGCTGAAAGAGTTAAGGCTTCCTCTCCTGACGGCCTCGATGTTGGCAATGCATGACAGCGCCAGTTGACAGGCCCGGCTCTGTATGACAGATGACAGTGAGAGAGGCAGCGGTTTGGGGGCGGGAGATGATTATGAAGATAAGGTGTCCACGGGACGTCTCCCAACAACCCCCCCTCCAACCCCCCCACCAAGACATTGGTGGAACAACACTCACTCACACACACATGATACACACACACACTACATGCATGCAAGCTTGTACTCGTATGCAAACACAAACGCATGCATGCGTTGGCACACACACACCCATACACGCACGCACATATACACACATGTTCCTCCCAGGCATTCTACCATCTATTTGACACAGTAATTACAGCACACACTGATTCCAATGATGGATGAACTCCCAGTCTGGGATGAGCAGTCCCTGTTTCCTCTCTCTCGCTCACTCTCTCTTTCCTCTCTCTCTCTCTCCCCCTCTCTTTGCCTCTGCACACCACTGTGCTGCATAAATCCTCTTATAGTAACTCACCCACTACAGTATCTATCTATCTATCTATCTATCTATCTATCTATCTATCTATCTATCTATCTATCTATCTATCTATCTATCTATCTATCTATCTATCTATCTATCTATCTATCTATCTATCTATCTATCTATCTATCTATCTATCTATCTATCTAAATAACTATTTTTGATCATTAGGAATATAGACTGTCATGTCAATAGGAGGGATTAGAGAGTATTGCATTCAAAACTGCACCGTATGCATTTCTCTCTCTCTCTCTCCGTTCACCTCTCAGTCAGGAAAGAGAGAGAGAAGGGCAGAGTCGGAGAGGTGTTCATGCCAGGCTGGCGGAGCAGCAGATGCTTGCTGGCGTTTAATTGAGTTGTTAATGCGGCACGGAGAAAGGAGAGAAAGTCCTCCGATTCAATTTGGCTGCTTGCGTGTGATCCGGGCCGGCCTTTTGTCTTTCATTAACAGGACACGCCGGGACACCTGCTGGGGCCGCGGGGGCCGGCGAGGAGCTGGCCTCCACACTGGATGTGACACTGATAGGTGTGATGTCTGTCTCTATTAACCCTGGATAAGGTCCCGGTCACGCCACAAATTGGCAGCGCAAAATTTATTTGCGTGTCCTTGGGGGACCAGAAGCATGGCAGCCAAAATCACTAAACACAATTAAATAAATGAAACATAATCATACCATCTATTCCCTCTTTACAACCAACTACAAACCATGCGCGGATCTTTTGTGTGGCAATTTATTTTCTGGTACGGTACTTCTTCTTATTTTGGCTTATTCCCTGTTTCTCAGGGGTCGCCACAGTGGATTTTATAATTTCCATTGGTACCCTGTGAGGACACAGCACCAATGGCGACCGTTGTTAAACTGGGCCTGGACCAATCCAGTTGGAGCCTCGACTGATCCTCTATGGTCTTGTCAATCCACATATTCTTATTCTTCTTCTTCTTAATCATCATCATCATCATCATCTTCTTCTTCTTGGAGCCTCGACCATTCCGGTATGGTCTTGTCAATCCGCATACTGATTTGGCTTTTTTTTGGGGGGGGGGGGTTGATTTGACGTTAGCTTCCTCCATTTTGGACTGTACCTAGCAACTGCCCCGTCTCGGGTTGAAACAGTCAAAGCAGATTTGCCCTTGGTTGATGACGTCAGTTAGTGTGTCACAGTTAACTGAAGTTGAACTCAACACGAAGACATCGTAAATTTTTACTGCGCTAACCAGAAACAGATCCACCGATTGAGATGATTCAAGTCAATGAATTGTGTTCAGTGTGAGATATCGGCATCATCACTGCTTATGTGGCTCAGGCTGCAGTCTGACGGGCCAACCATCTGCCCTCCTCCAGGTCTCCACTAAAGGTCAAAGATGACCGGTTTAAGGGAGTTGATTTTGTCAAAATTATTTTTCAACAGCAGGTTTTTATACAATTTTGTTTGATCTGGCTGAATTGGAATTTTCTACAGTTCTTTATTTCACATATGCCCTTCGACATGAAATGGGGTTTATTTCAATACACTTCAAGTGTATTCTAAACCAGAAATAGGTAAACTTGAGAAAAGTATACATGTACTTTACATGTAAATTTAGACTTACTTCTTGGAGTACGCTTTTAGTATTTGTGTAAGCCACTGTGCATACGTTTTCGGCCCCAATAGTGTACTGGTGTACGTTTAGTAAGCTATATGTACACTCACAAGTGTACTTCTATGAACCAAAAGAGTAACATAAAAGTATTGGCGTTGTTAGTTTATTTCTTCTGGATTTAATTTATCACTTGCAAAGCATTTGCTATTGAGAAGTGCTGCATAATAAATAGTTCATTTCTGCTGTCACCATAAGATTGTGGTACTGTAGAAGTGGTGCCAGGGAGAAGAAGAAAGGCAGGAGCAGAAGAAGGGAGGGAGAAGGAGGGAGGGATGGATGGATGGCAGGATGAAGGGATGTCGCCGTGGGCGAGGTGAGATGTGACGCTCTGAAAGGAAGTCCTGCTCCGCCCTGCTCGCCGTGGCCCCTCCCTGGAGCCTGACCACCTGACCGGTGGCACCCGGCACATCAAGAGCTGTCAGGAGACAAAAACAGACACGTCAGGGGTCACCGTGAACTGCACAGGCGACCTTCTCTATGCCTGCTTATGTCTTTTGCATTAGTCGCTGAAAGGAGAGGGGAGGTGGTGTGTGTGTGTGTGTGGGGGGGGGGGGCTTGCAAACCCCCCGCCCCCGTTCTTCGGTTCGCTGCCCTGGTGAATTGGCTTAAAATGCAAGGCAATCGAGGCTAATGTCATTGCCCACGCAAATTAATGCGAGTGCCACAATGTTGTGAATGTTGCTATTAATATGGAGGAGGTTCTGTGGGGAATTATCTTATCTCCTCATGCGTTTTATGATCTATGTAAATGTGTGGGGAGGTTGTAACTAAGAGGATGATTGAATTGCTGCGAGTCGGGTGCTGTGGTTCATGTATTTAAATCCACCTCGTTTCTGGAGTTCTTGGTTCGACTGTCATCCTGCGCTGCTCCTTTGGATGTCGAGCGGATTTTTTGTCTTGTAGTCTACGATATCAGCGGCGTTGTCACTCTTTAGCAACATGATGCACGCGCGCCTGTTTTCTATTATTTTCACAGCCGGGGAGTCTTTTACGTACATACTTTGAAATACTTTGTACCTAAATGAAGTTGGTTTCTCTTGACTGTTGCATAATGTCACTTAAAGATGTCCTTTATTGCTACAAACATGTTAATGTTGGTAGCATTTTCATAAAGGAAAAATACTTTGTAACAGTTGCATAATGTCACTTAAAGATGTCCTTTATTGTTACAACATGTTGTTAGCATTTTTATAAAGGAAACATACTAACAAATAACATTGAAACGAATCACACATAAACTTGGAGCGATCTGCACTAAGTCTTGAAATGTCAAATTGTATCGATGGATGATCATTATGTTACGAACATGCTAATGATTATTATTTATAGCGATTTATATGATGAAAATATTATAATGAGAGTTAATGATTGATCTCACAAACTTCATATAAGTGTGTTTTTAGTTACCCAAAGTTAATATAATAGCGCTTATACTGGACTTAGACTGATTTTATTTGTCATTGCCTTGCATGCACGTCTCATACATACAAGGGAACGAAGTTATGTTTCACATAAAAACAAATAACACGCGATAAATATTAAATAAGTATACTTCAAAAGACACTGAAAGTATATTGTTTTTTCACAAGGGTATTTTTGCATTCTACTAATGGACATTTCTTGTCTTATCAAAAAGATTATTGTTGTAAACAATATTTTCAAATAGTGAAACCTAGTAAATTACAAATTTGCTATTAGAAGCTTCGTAAATTTACAAGTAAATTATTAATAAGTGCTACTACAAAATGTAATAACCGCCATCTGCAAATAAGACTGACAACACAAAATTAAAACAATCCTTGAACTTTTTTTTTTTCCATAGTAGGCTGGTAAATCTCATCCTGCGGCATATCGACCGACGGACTCATCTTTTAAGATAAACATCTCTGGACGTTGCCTCTAGTTTCCTCCGTTTTTGTACTTGAGGAAAAGCTCACATCCCCTCCGGGTCAGATGCAAACACCAGTCTGCTCGTTCGGCTGACACTCGGGGGAGCGCTCGGAGCCGGCGGCAGCCATGACTGTTTAACTGTTCACACAGTTTCAAACATGAATCACAGACGCACACACAATGGTCTGTCGGCGCTCTTACGAACGGGGCCCTTTTCCGCCCCGTGGTGCCCAGATTTTGCGACAAAAGGAAGACATTGGGGAAAGGTGCTGCTTCCAGGGAGGATGTGAAAATGGGCTGTGGGCGCATTGTTGGCCTTGAGTCCCACCGTGTTTCAGTCTTCCAGGGCTTTTTAGCCACTCAGCCGTCCACCTCCTCGGCTTCCTGTGCGCCCTGCGTTGGAGGCCCATAACACCCCGGGGACCCCGGCTCTGTGAGAGAACGTTATGGGTGATGCGGCGAATCCCATTTTGACGTCAGCGATGCGTCGGTTTTCATGTGATGTGCTGAGAGTTGAGACGACCAGCCGCAAATGAACCCTCCCACTTTTTCCTTGCTGTATGACTCAGCAGTCTGCCCGTATTTCTGTTTATAAAGAGAGAGAGAGAGAGAGAGAGAGAGAGAGAGGGAGGGAGGGAGAGAGAGAGAGACGTGCTGTCTGGCTCTGAAAGACTGAGGCAAAAAAAAACTTTTCTGCTCTGATCTTACTGTTTGTTGCTGCTCACAGCCTGTTTTTACATGTCGCCAATAATCCAAATTAGGTCAGAATCAGAACCAGAAACACTCTCATTTCATTTCGTGCACTTGCACACATGAAATGAAAAGAAACATCGTTTCCCCGAACCCACAGCACTGCAACACAAAGACAAAAACACATCCAGAACTACAAGAACACACATATCCACACTAACACATATATCTAAACTAAACAAAAAAATCACTGTCCAGGAGAACGAACGCCAGCCAGGATGACTGTCGGAACGGCCGGTCTGCGTGGGCTAGCAGTTAGCTTAGCCTGCCCTGCTTCCACGTCCTGTCAGACCACCCTCAGCGTTTCCTCTTTGGGTGCAGCTCCGGTCAGGGCCGTGGTCCTTGGGTCCACAGGATGCAGCAGACCAAGCTCCCTCAGCCGATCCAATGCTAGCTCTCCCAGCCAGACACCTTCGACACACCTGCCCGTGCTCCACACGATGACACTAAAAACCCAGTCAAAGCTAGGCGAGGCCGCCGCCAGACCGCCCTCAGTGTTATCGGAACTGCCGGTCTGCATGGGCTAGCATGGCCGGTGTTATTGGAACTGCCGGTCTGCATGGGCTAGTAGTTAGCTTAGCCTGCCCTGCTTCCGCATCCTGTCAGACCGCCCTCGGTGTTGCCTCTTCGGGCACAGCTCCAGGCAGGGCCGCGGTCCCTGGGCCCACAGGACACAGCAGAAGCCAACTCTCCGGGCCCATCCAGCGCCAGATCTCCCAGCCATCAAATGAGGACAAACTTAGACGTGGACAAGACAAAGACACTACATGGACGGTGCTGGGTGAGGCCACCGCAAACGTGAATTAGCGCCACCATCTTCCCACACCGGAAGCGGAAGGTGTTAGTTGGATTGAGGTGTCTACATGCGATTGCATTAAGAGATCTCTTAAACAATAAGTTTACAAGATTCGTCAGATAGTTGAATTACGGACTGGAAGTTACGATACATGCGACTCTGTGTTCGAGACCTCTCGGGAAATGTCTCCAAAAACTCTAGGATATGAAGCTCCTTCATGAATGTCGTTTCAGTCCCGCTCCATAAATGTGTCTGTTCTCTCCGCCCGCCATGTTGTTGTTAGTCAGTCATTTCCGGGTCAGATGCCAGTAACGTTCTGGTACATGCACACAACCTGTTCTCTGAAAGAAATCCAGTAAAATTGATCACATATCAGAGTAAATCAAATGACTGATGAAACTCCAGCTCTGTTAATCACATTACGCTTGCCTTTTGACTAAGATTGTTTGACTAAGGTGTTTACATGCCAGTTGCAATTCTGCTCAAATTATTGCTTTACTCTGAGCAAAAGTGAAATTTTTCTTGCATGTAAAGACTCCCAACAGTTACAGGAACATCTGATGAGAGTGGTTATCACATACAATGTGTGAGGCCGCTGACTGGGAACTTAATTATGTGAAACCTTTCACATTTAGCCCTCACTATAGTGAGCCGTAGACGAGCTGTTCGCCTTTGGATTTCAGAGCCATGCAGTTGTAAAATTAATTGTAAAATACCCAATATATCTTCATCTCAATTATTAATAATATCAGCAGTATTGATGGCTAATAGTTGTTATTTCTATCTGGTCGTTTTGAGTCGAACTGAAGAACAAATTTTTTTTGTGTTTTACTTTTCATGAAAACATTGCGTAGGTATGTCTGAATCACGAGATGCATCCAGATGGTATCAAATGGACACAAACGCATTTTTCCTAGCTGTGAAAAAGTGCTTGATCTGCTGAATGCACCTAATTCAAACCAGTGCAATGGGAGGAGGTGGGCAGAATCCCTTGCAGACAAGTCTGTATCATCATTTCAGATTTCCCATAAATTCAAACGCATTAATCACAGACTTCACTCCACCATCTTTTGCAGCAAACACCAAAGTGCTTTCTAAGCTTCCCCCCCCTTCCAAAAAAAAAAAGAGACCAGGAAAAGAACGGTAATTGCTTTCAGCGTCTCCAACAACTTTCCTTGGTAATGTCAGCGTTGCATAAATCTTAGCATCCCAATTGTCATCGGCTCAGGAAAGGAAGACATTTTGTCAGTCTGTATCCTTGTCATGTTTTCACGTTGGCATGACCCCCCATTGTTATGTAGGGCCCGAACGGGACTCTTTGATGCGTGAAGTGATTTACGGGCCAAGAGAACAGAAACAAATGAGTCATTCGGGAGCACGGGCAGGAAGTGCCCTGCAACTTCAAATGGGAACTTGAAAAAAACTAAAAAAAAAAAAAAGAAAAGAAAAAAGCCCAGAGCCGATTCTTCTTCTGTCACTTTATTTTCTGTCGCTGAACTCGACAAGAGTTTGCCACCGAAATGCCTTCATGTGACACTGGAGTTGCTCCAGCTCTGTAGTAAAGTACTTTTCTCTCAGTTTTGTTCATGTTATGTTGTTATCCTTGCATTTTTTGGACTTTCTTTTTACCCAATGCAGTCTCATGGACAAAATACAATATTATATATATGTGTGTGTGTGTGTGTGTGTGTGTGTGTGTGTGTGTGTGTGTGTGTGTGTGTGTGTGTGTGTGTGTGTGTGTGTGTGTGTGTGTGTGTGTGTGTGTGTGTGTGTGTGTGTGTGTATAGTTTGTTAAAAGAAACACTCAACGGTAGGGAAAGTGCTCAACAAATAAGGAGCAAAATAATCCAGTGAGTCGAGTAAATTGTTTATGAGACAGTACAAGCCTGTTTCATGTCATAAGTAATCATCAGCTGTCAATAAAGTGACTGGTATTTGTCTATACAAATACCCCCCCTCCCCCATTGGACCATTAGCGATCATGTGTTTTTGAATGTCGCACCTCTCCCTTCCCCATCGGACGCTGTGCACCTTTGGAGGGTTTTTATTTTGTATTTTTTTGCCCAGGACCCACCAAATATTTTGTGCAGGAAAATATTCAATAAATTCTCATCAGGTGTCAAAAAGGGGAATGATTACCAGTCCTCTCTATACGGTTAATAAATGCAGTGTTCCCGTGTTCAGTCTTCAGTCATGGCCTACTACTGGTCAAGTGAAACGGACAAGGGCGATATTTTGTATTTTGAAGTATAAAAATGTTCTCTTAGTCTCTTTAGATAAAAACAAATTTGATCACAAAAAAGAAAACTGACTTTTTTTTTTCTCTGTCTCCAAATTGTGTTGTTGCTGGATTTGGACGTAAAGCGACCCATCAGGCCCCTCTGCTGCAGCCCGCTTGTGGAAAACCACCAGTCAAAGTGAGTATCCTCAATCACGTCCTCATTCCTCAATGCACTGGCAATCAGTTTATTTTGGTACCTGCAAATAAGTTGAATACAGACGTTTTGTCCGAGAGACTTGGTTGTTTTGTTTGTGATGTGATGTAGATTTTGCCATTTGCTGATCTGTACTGTTGAGTAACACAGCGATAAATGCTAAATTTGGGATAAGGGATTTGAACTCATCTCTCCACCATGATTATCCCAAGATGACAAAGCTGTGATGTATGTTTAGATGTGTGTGTGTGTGTGTGTGTGTGTGTGTGTGTGTGTGTTTTAGTACTGTTGCCTCACAGCAAGAAGGTGCTGGGTTCAAACCCCAGGCTGTCCAGGGTCCTTTCTTCTTTTTAAACAAATATTTATTGGTTTTATATTGTGCATACATAACTGAACTTTCCCCAAATTGAACATATGGCAGAGTAAAAAATAAAATAAATAAATAGTAAAATCAAGGTAAAAAGGACAAAGATTTATAGTGAAAAGAAAGTCAGTAAATGAATAAATTAATAAAAAATAAAGAAAGAATACAATCACAAACATACAGTGTACAGCACACATTCCTCACAATAAATAGCTATTTTATAGATAGTTATAATAGTTATTTTCACCATAACTTCACATTTCCAATGCTTTTTCAATGTCACCATTTTAACAAATTCCACAAACCTCTCTCAGATGTTGTAAAAGTCAGAAACTTTCTTCCTAACTATATGAGTTTCCCAAGAGCCAAACTTGATGTTAAGTTTTTCAACCAGCGGTCAAGAAAGGGGCAACTAACATTCTTCCAACACCTGGCAATCGAGTGCCTGACTTATAGTAGACATAGAGCAACCATTTTTCTTTCTCCGTTAGAAAGAGAGCAGTTGTCTGGATAAATGCTTAGCATAAACAGTTTAGGACTTAGAGGTATTGGAGAAGAGGTAATTTGGGAGATATAGCATATCACAAGCTCCATAATTTTTGGATTTCCTCAAATTCCCACAAGCAGTGATATAAAGTACCTTGATTATTTTTAACAGTATTTTTATTGGGATTATCCACTGTACAGTACCGAAAACAGAAACCAATATATAAAACAAAACGAAAACAACAAAACAAAACAAGCAAATTAGAAACAAAGGACAAAAAAGAAACGGGGCATATTTAAGGAAAATTATGCTTTACACTGCTGCATCACTAGCACAACATGTCTTAGCAATCAATGAGAGAGGTGGACGACACACTGTATTTTTTTGCTGGTCAGGTTCAGTGTTGTACTGAGCAAGATAATCCAGAAATGGCTGCCATATATCAGAAAATTTATTAAAATTAGCCATCATGCATATCGAACGTTCTCCTTATATGTAACATACCAGTGAGCTCAGTTAACCAGATCTTAAACTGAGGCACAGTATCTGACTTCCAGAGCCTTAAAATTACTTTCTTTGCAAATACCATTCCATACATAATGGTGCTTTGCATAGAGACACTGTGGTTTAGCGGAGAAAGAGAAAACCCAAATAGTGCAATCTCTGGATCAGGTTCAAACACAGCCGTACATGTTAGAGAAGCACTTGAATATGTCGCACCAAAAATGATACAGTTTTGGGCATGTCCAGACAAGGTGGGTCAGAGTCTTCAACAGATTTATATTGATCACATAGAGAGGAAATGGTAGGAAAGATTCTGTGCAATTTAGTTTTTGAATAATGAAGCCTCTGCATCACCTTGAAATGGATTAATTGATACCTAGCATTAATAGAACAAGATCGGGTCCTGTTAAGGCCCTCCTCTCAAACATCATCCCCAATCTGTATACCCAGTTCCTCCTCCCAGGCATTTTTCAGAGAGTGTGTCATAATTCACTTGTTCAGAAAGTATGTGTACAAAGTCTGAGACCAATTTTTTGGATTCAGGTGGGCCCAAGAAATCATTCTTCCGTCAGGGAGAGACTCAGAGTTAAACACACACTGACGAACATAATTCCTAATCTGTAAGTATCGGAAGAAATGTGTCGTGGGAAGAGGGAACTTGTTTTTTAACTGAGTAAATGAGAAAAATTGCTTGTTAATATACAAATCTTTCAAAGTGACTATACCCTTTAGCCTCAAACTGTCAAAAGATGCACCTGGGAGGGATGGGGGAATGCATGGTTGAGATATACTGGAGTATGAATAGAAGTGTCTGGTAATCTGCAGCCCTTCTTAATTTGCTGCCATATTTTCAAACAATTCAAAATGTTTAAGTTATCAACCTTAGTATTTGCAGGGGATCTGGGTACTGAGAAAAGGAGTGCTGGTAGAGAGCTGTTTTTGACATCGCTCTTTTCAATGGCAGCCCAAGAGGGCGTCTCAGTGGATACTTCCATTCTGTAACCTTCCTGCCAATAGACAAGGGCCCTCGCATTCGCTGCCCAGTAATAATGCAGGAAGTACAGTAGTCCTAGTCCACCCATCTCTCTTGGTTTATGTAAATGAGTTTTTTATATTTTGTGCGCTTTAAAGCCCCAGACGAAAGGCATAGCTATTGAGTCTGATAATTTGAAAACGGACCTTATCAAAAAATGGATAGATTTTGAAAGAGATACAAGAATCTTGATAGAGAGACCATTTATATGGCCCACCATAGAAAGAGGAAGGGTCCTCCATTTTTCATGTCCCCCTATCAGTTTTTCCACTTTTTCAAGAAAGTTCATCTAAAAAATTAGTTTAGGGTCTTTTGGCAGAATTACTTCCAAGATATTTCAGTTTATCCATAATTTTGAAAGGGAGTTTATGCAGGAATTCAGTGTTAAGATCAGCACCCAGTGACATAAATTCACTCTTCTGCCAATTAATTGTATATCCTGAAATTTAACCAAATAACCTTACAAGATCTAGAAAACTGGAGACAGACTTCTCAGGTTATGATAGGAAGAGGACAACTTCATCTGCGTATAGGGAAATGTGATGAGCCACATTCCCCAATCAGATGGGTTCAATAGAAGGGTGATTCCTAATACTAAAAGTGAGGGACTCAGTAGTGACGGCAAAGAGCAACAAGCTGATAGGACAGCCCTGGCGTGTCCCGCGAGGTAGTAAGAATGGCGCTGATCTTTCTTGGTTTGTGAGTATGGAGGAAGATGGGTGAGCATACAACGTTGTAATCCATGAGACAAATTGGCTACCGAACCCAGATTCCTCCAATGCCTTCACCATATAGGTCCGTTCCACCTGATCAAAATCCTTCTCTGTGTCTAGGCAAAGGACAGCCACCTTAGAACCCTATGATACATTATGTTCATTGGTCTTCTGATGTTAAAACATGAAAATCTGTTGGGGACAAAGCCAGTTAGGTCAGCATGGATGATGGATGGAATATATTTATTTAACCTGTTTGCTAATGACTTCGTAAAAATGTTCATGTCTGAGTTCAGTAATGCAATGGGATGAAAAAGACAAAGGCTCAGCTCATCCCCACCCTCTTGTAGTAATAAGGAAATATCGGCTTCATAAAGTGTACAGGGGAATTTCTGAATTTCAAATGAATGGGTGGAACATCCTTAAAAGAAGGGGAGCCACCCTCCCAGAATATTTTTTATACAGTTCAGTGCCAAAACCATCTGGGCCAGCGGCCTTGCCTTTGGGGAGTGATTTTATAGCATCTAAAATCTCTTGAGTGGTGATGTCTGAATTTAAAGCCTCTGTTGCAGCCTTTATCCGCCTTCACTGCTGTTGTGACCCCGAGACATCTTCCGCCAGTTCCGCCGTTGAGGTCTTTGTTGGACACGCAAATATATCCTATATATGGACAAATAGGGCAGGTGAAAGAATGGTCAGATACTATATTAACATGTTAAATCTTTAAAGAGGGAGGTTGTTAACTGATTCGCGTAGGTAACAAAAAGGTTCAAAAGATACATTATTCTACCGTTATCATTAAATGTTACAATCAAAATTCAATCAAAATTAAAAACCATAGATATTAATCAACAGATAACTCTGTTGATAAACATAATCCAGGTGAGATGTATTAAATCCGTCCCTTGTGTTTCAAGCGGAGGTTGAGACTCATAAATCTCCATTGAGCAGCATCATAATGTGGCTTTGATGGTGGATGGATGCAGGCCTCTTAGTCCGGCCTGTACCACTGGAGGACCCTTGGGAGGGGTGTCGTGCCCTCTGGGCTGGTATCCCGTTGTGTTACAAAGTGAGAAATAATCATTCATTAACCCCCCCTGACCCCGGCCAGGGATTTGGATCGACCCCCTCACTGTCTCCTTCCCACCGCAGCTGGGTCAAGCCAGTTGACAACACACATAATGATCTTAAATGGATTAACTGGCCAGACACGCCCTACAGTTTCCCTTTCAATTATGGAGGGGACTGCTCCAACGTGGCGCTGATAGCAGAGCGCTGAGGCCCCGGGGAATATGTGTGTGTGTGTATGTGTGTGTGTGTGTTTGTGTGTGTGTGAATATTATAATGACAGATGAGCAATAGATGGGGGGAGTGGGGCGAGAGACATACGGAGAGAGAGAGAGAGAGAGAGAGATAGGGGTTCGAAGCAGAGGCAGCATGCAAGAAAAAGAGAGAGAGTGTGTGTGTGTGTGTGTGTGTGTGTTTGAGTGAGTGGAGTGTGTGTGTCTTTGTAAATGTCTGTGTGGCTGTGATTGCTTGTGTGTGTGTGTGTGTGTGTGTGTGTGTTTGTCCCCAGGGTCTTGGACTTGTCATCTCTCAATAAGGTCCCCGAGGTTTTGAGGTTTAGAGTTTATTGTCACTGTGAGCAGTCTGACAGACAAGTTAATCAATCTGGCAATTTGGTGTCGCAGGTCTCTCGCTCCTCACTCCTTTCCCCAGCCCCCCCCCACCCCACCCAGCCTCCCCTTTCAAAGCAGGGAGTGTGTGTGTGTGTGTGTGTGTGTGTGTGTGTGTGTGTGTGTGTGTGTTCGAGAGTCATTGCGTTCGTGCAGTAAATTTCCATTCTCCTGTGAATCAGAGGAACCAGCTCTGTGTGTTTGTTTGTGCAAACTCGCCAGTGTATAAGTGCATATGTGTGCATGTGTGTGTTTACATGCATGCTTGCAACGCCTCTTTTGCAGCCTGCTTGAGTGTCGTGTTAAGTTCTAAGCGCAGCAGAAAGTTGACCACGCGTTGTTGTTGTCACAGTTATGACTAATTTGATAATGATGACTTATTGTGGCACTTTGTGCGAAGGTAAGCACAGCTGTCTGCCCGGGTCGCAGGGGGCAGCGGGGAGGGGGTCGCGCTGGAACACACTTAACTTTGTTAATGGAGATGTGGCTGAGGAAGGCCGGCCCTCCACCAAGCACAGGGGTCAATCCAGCAGACCCATGTAATGCAATGCTAAGTGACCTTGACTGAGGTGAGACACAGGCTGCAGGAGCAGAGACTCTCCTCTTTCCTCTCCTTCTTTCTCTCTTTAAAAAAGGCTATCTTGCATATCTCTTCACATGGATTGTACACGGATGAGTGTTTTCTGGTATGTATGTATGTATGTGTGTGTGTCTGTCTTTTTTCTTTATTACTTCCTTTTTTTTACATAGCACACTATGTAAGAAATGTAATTTCTTACACAGTGTGGGAAGATGGTGGCGCGAATTCACATTTGCAGTGGCCTCACCCAGTACTGGTGTGGGAAGATGGCGGCAGCCTCACCCAGTACCGTCCATGCAGTGTCTTTGTCTAAGTTTTTTTTGTCTTTGCTTGGTGGCTGGGAGAGCTGGTGCTGGATCAGCTTGGGGAGCCTGGTCTGCCGTGTGCTGTGGGCCCAGGAACCACGGCCCTGCCTGGAGCTGCGACCGAAGAGGAAACACCGAGGGCGGTCTGACAGGACGCGGAAGCGGGGCAGGCTAAGCTAACTGCTAGCCCATGCAGACCAGCAGTTCCGACAGTCATCCTGGCTGGCGTTCATTCTCCTGGACAGTGGAATTTTTAGACTGTGTTGTTAACTGTTTTTTTCCCCCTCTCTCTCTGTTTTTGTATTTTTCTGGTGGTGTCGTTTTGGAGAAATTTGGAATGTGTGTTTTTGTCTTTTATGTCGCACTGCTGTGGGCGGGGGGAAACGGAATTTCGTTTCTGTTGTGTACGCAAGTACATGAAAGAAATGGCAACAAATGGTTCCTGATTCCCGATCCTTCCCGGTTCTTTCTGTTTTTCTTCCTTTCTGTCTATCCCGTCATCTCTTCACACTCTCTCCTTGTTGAGCATTGCGTTACCTCAGCAGGACATTAGTGCACGTGGAAAGCTGCCATTTCCCATCCAGCCTTTAGCCAGCGTCGTGACAGATTTCCAGCCTTCCCGGCTCTTTTTAAAGGGAAGAGCAGCAGACATCGGATCCTCCTCCGGGCTGGACAGTGAGTCATCCTTTTCTAGTGTCAACTGGAATTTGAACCTTTAATCCCGAGGATCTTAGAATCCGGAGAGTTGCAGATTCCTTATCATTTACATTAATCTCAGGAATTTGCACCATGCCATGGAGACACAGGCTCCACTTACTTTACTGACACAAAATAGGGCAGCGGCCATGATGATACTTGCCTGGTTTTAGTCTCACAAGCATATCATGCTCTTGGTTGTAAATAATATTGTAATAAGATTGCCAGAGGACGCAGATGTTGAATGTGTCAGCAGTGCAAAAAACGACTTAATTTTTTAATCTCGGCACATCTGAGGTGTCCGTGAACGGTTTTCCTTGCAGTGGAAGTATCGAGAGGTAAAGAGCAGAGCTGCCCATAGTCGATCTCAAAGGAAATATGAAATATTACGTTTCGTAAGTAATGTTTATGTTATATCAGCAATCTGATGTGAAGGTGCTGAATTCCTTTTTCAGATTGCGGCCCAATAGGAGATTTACAGTATCTTGCTAAGAGTCCAATGACAAGGCGTCCCGGTGTCAAGTATTTTATTACTACAGTACCTTCGCAGTAAAATTCGGCGGCTCTCACCTTTAGCTAAAAGTTCAACCCGCTCTCTTGCCAAGTCCTTTGAAGTGATCCTTTCAGAAAGAAAAACTGTAACACTTGTCCATAAACCACGCCAGGCGCTGTACCAATGCCCACATGTGAAATTAATACTTTTTTCAAAACTACCCCCCCCCCCTTCAAATTACCACAACAAACAATTACATACCCGGCCCTCGCTCCTGAGCGCCCTGGGCTCAGCACACAAGAAATTAGCTATCAGGAAGATAAATTGTGAATAAATCTTTCGCCTGCATTTGTGGAAAAATGGATCTCGAAAAGATGGTGAAGGAAATTCAATCTGTTCCTTGGAAACGCTGCATCAAGGTAATTCAAGACATTGCAGCAGCTGTAAGGATGACATAGATCGTTTTGAAATACCTCTTTTTTCCACTTCCCCGATCGGCTGCCGCCGCCGCCGCCGCCCGAGACGTCTTTAAGAGGAACCCAGAAGAGAGCTCCATGTCTCTCATTATGAGATCTGGGTTGGTTTGATCATATCCACATTGGGAGAAGAAGGAGGCGAAGAAGAGCGTGCGGGATGTTTTTCTCCGCAGCACATCGCACCGTTGCATGCAAGTCGTACCGTGTTAAGCAACATATTAATGGTGCTCATTGTGAATGTTCAACATCCTAGCCGCGTGTGTTGTGTGTGTCCTGGAGTTTGTCTGCATGACAAATCCCTGGAAGTGAATCACAACTTCACAGTCATCATGGGTGTTTCTGATTAGGATTAGGGTTTTCTTCAAGTTGAATGTGTGCTGCATTTAAAAAAAAAAAAATTAAGATACCTTACAATTTGTTGTGCTCGGAGATTGTTTTAAAAACACAATTGAGCGCCATTAATGTGCAGAAGTAAGGCTTGAGTGGCATGGAACCCACAAATAGCAAATAGACAGTTTTATTGTCTGATTACATGTTCCTCACTGGAACATAATATTCTGAGCCAGGAATGTTAAGTCTGCCTTCATTCTGGGGGTGTTGGGGGGCGCAGAGAGGGGGGCGGGGGGGGTTTAAGCCTCCCAGAATAGTGGAGCTTTGTAATCGGCATGCGTTGGCCTGAGACTGTGTGTGTGTGTGTGTGTGTGTGTGAATATGGTGTATAGAAAAATATGGTGCGTGTTCGCTAATGGCGTGGGTGAGCTTTCTGTCTGTCTCTCTCTCTCTCTCTCTCTCTCTCTCTCTCTCTCTCGCCTAGCAGGTACAGCCTGTCTTAGGGGACTCACCCTTCACACAGCGAGGATAAACATGGCGTCTTGTTATGTCAGGGCCTCTGTGTCATTATTCAGCCGTTAGCATCATTCACCGAGCTAAAACACCAAGCATGCGCCCCTAAAACACAAACTTAACAGCATGACTACCACAACACGGAGAAGAAAAGGAGAGGGAAAAAAACAAGCATAGACTCCATTACTGAACCACCACTTTCATTTCACCACCTTGAAAACATAGCACTCAATAATAATAAAGATAATAATAACAACAATAACAATGATAATGATATTTATAATAAAAACATTATTATTATTATTATTTGCAGCTGTGATTCTTTTGTTGAACTGGTTTGTTGTTCTTCTTCTGGATCTCAGATTTCCTACCAGTTCTCTGGTAGACAGTTGTTAGCTTATTATTATTATCCATCCATTATCCATAATCAAAACCGCCTATCCTGCTCTCAGGGTCGCGGGGATGCTGGAGCCTATCCCAGCAGTCACTGGGCAGTCATTATTATTATCATTGTTATTGTTATTATTATTATTATTATTATTATTATTATCATTATAATCGTCATCATCATCATTATTATTATTATTATTTATTATTGTTGTTGTTGTTATTAATAGTATAAATTATAGTATTGAGAATAACAATACCCCCTCTACTATTGCTACTATTAATAATAATTATGATTATACCAAGAGATCTTGACAACAGAATTAAAACCTTTAGACTTATTTTAATATGCTGCTAGTGTGTTTCTTACGCATTAATAGCTGTGCATTGAATGACACTCCTCCTGATATGAGGGAGCTCATTCAAGAAGCCACAGATAACCGTCACTTCTCATGTTCTGTCTGCAGCTTCAATGCTCGTCATGGCAGGAAGGTTACGGCCACGGCTCTTTAAAAATAGCATCTCTTAAATCTTCTGATTTATTAAAAAAAACTCCAGACAGGAGTGTATTGATATTCTATTCGAATCACAATGGTGTAAGACAACAAAACGTGGTGTTATGAACGTCGCTGGTCTGGAAAACGCTGTCGTTGTCTCTTCAGTCGAATGAGGCGTCCGGGGGGGGGGGGATTTAGCGTGGAAATTACCCCGAATTTAGAAACGACAACAGCATTTGGAAAAGAATTTCTGGTGTTTCATTACTTGATTTGCGGCCTGATTTGTACCTTGCGTCCCGGGACCAACCACAGATGGAGTCGTCCCCCGAGCGGTCGACTGAGGAGACGGGAGCCCTCGCTCTCGTGACGCTCTGATGGCCATTTAAAAAGAGGCTTAAAACCAAGATGGAGGACCAACCTTAAATGCAAAGCAGCAGGGGATGGAAGAGTTGGCTTTCAAAGGGAGATATATGGGCGGTACAAGGCCGGGGATCAGTTGCCTGGGGAATTTAAAACCCTGGATGACAGTGAGAGCCAGTTTACACATTAAGATGAATAGACTCGTCCTGGCACCGGCCGATGTGGTTTTGGAGTTTGTCTCGTTTGATGCAAATGGACCAGATCACTGCGTGTTGGGCGTGCGCTCGGCCTTTTAAGAACACAGCACAGATTTAAAAAACACACACATGCACACAAACAGGAAATAGTAACTGGAAACAGAAAACAATCTCTACAGTACACTCTGCAGCGAATCTGATGGACCACAAAACTATAAAACATCATCACATCCCAGGCAGAAACACAGCAAAGTAGAGGAATCGGAGAGTTTAACTCGGGGGTTTCTGGCTTTACCGACTTTAGTTTTACTCGTCGTCCTTTCTTGCTCTTTCTCATGTAGTTATCCCGCTTGTTGATTTTAGTTTACAGGCCTAATCCTTTACTATTGAAGGAGTATGACAATGTCTGCCTCACCTCATTTGGGAGTATCCCTCTGTGGCAGGTAAAAACCTCCCAAATCAATAGCACATATGGTTAACATTACAGTGGGAACAGCCTCCAAAAAGCTTTTTTCCCCCCCAAGAGTGGCGCACATGATGACAGACGTATTCTGATTCCACATACGTTGAAATGCAGAGAGCGTTACATGGCCTCTTTGATAGAGAATGATTTATAGGGCCTTGACACCGGTTGCAAATGTCTTCGGCGAGGGCAGGAGGGGCCCGGCGATGCGAGCAGATAGCCACTATCAAATCACATTCAAGCCCACAGCAAGATGGATGGCTTTTCTGCTCTTTCTGCTTTTTCATCTCCAACTTTTCATGCTCTTCACAGAGGTTATTGGAATTTGTATTGAAACACAGCACTTTGCGTCGTTTTTCTTTCACATAGAAATAACCTTTGCACATGTGCATGCACATTTCTTTGCACATAGAAATATCATTTGCACGTAGAAATGTGCCTGCACATTTCTTTGCACTGTTTTTTTTTTTGCACATAGAGAAACAAGAAAGGAAGAAACAAATAATAATCATAAAAAAAAACAACAATGCTAAACACAACCAGATAACCAATCAGTAGAAGATAACCTGCTGGCTAACAACATGGATATTCAGCGTCTTTACACTGACAACACCATCTGGAGAAAGTCAGGAATTTGAATCTAACTCCTCTCAGTCTTCTTGTTGCACACAGATTTCATGCTCCAATTAGACAGGGGTCAGGCCAGATACCAGCAGCAAAAAAAAAAAGAAGAAAAAAAAAGAGAGAGAGAGAGAGCAAAGCTGGATGTGCCCAGAATGCATCACGGATACTGCCAAAGTCTTCTGCATTAGAAAATGAGGTTGGTTCGGGTCACTGTCCTGCGAGGTATAATTATATCATAAAACTAAGCCTCCTGATTCTACATAATGGTAGATAAACAGACTGTGATTTGTGACACTTCTCAAATTCGAATCCAAACCCACGCGGCTAACTCAATTAGCAAATGGGGGATTACGCAGACCCTTAGTGGGGATTGGTGGGGATGAGCGAACTTGTTCCCAAAAATTAATAACCTATCACATTTCTTATGGTCATCAGAGTTGTCCCATCTGATGGCACGGCTAAATCTGTATTCAGCAAAGTGCTCATGTTCCATTAGAAATGTCAGTCAGTCGCCCGACAGAGGAGCGCAGTACCGTCTTCCCTCTGACTCGTGTCCGTACGACAAGGCCCTGGCATGCAAATGAGCTCTTTAGCCGTGTCTTGTGGATTGGGGTAATTCAGTTTACGAGGCATACATAAATATTTGAGCGCAAACTGTTGGTCACTCAAAATACCTCCAAACAGAGTTTGATCTACGAGAAGGCAATTAATAATGTACAGTTAGTCTTGACAAGACATCCACCCCAAGAAAGACGTAATTGACAGCATGCAAGCAGGGGGTTAGCGTCATTTTGCATCTCCATTACAGCATACTTTTATTGAATAATACCTCAAACGTGTAAAAAAAAAAACCTGACAATCAGCTCGACAGTATGCTAATTTAGTGTGGAGAACATCTTCCACTTACCTGCTCACTTTTATTCGAAACGCTGGTGTAAAATGGGTGTATAAAATAGAAGTATATCAAGGGAAATATTGCGGCACGCTGGAAAAGACTGAATTTTGAATGTAAAGCCTTAACTGATGCAACTGAAATACATGCGCCTCTGGCTCCATTGGAAGTGTTTTTTAGCTAGTGAGGCTTATTTACCTTTTTTGATATATAGATACTTTGGGGAAACTCAACATTGTCTTTCTTTTAAATTCAGTTTCTTCTTTTATTCAATTTAACGGAAGGACCCGGATTAATCTCGCTTCATACTTTGTGTGGGCCGGATCATAATAGTCATTATAGTATTTGCGAGTGCTGTTTGAGGAACAACTCGGCCCTGAAGGGACGAAGACAACCTCGCCACGGGTCACGCGCAGCTGGCCTCCGGCTGTGGCGGCGGTACACAGGTATGGTATGGCAGGCGCGTGATAGAAACTCGAGCCCTGCCGTAAACGTGCCATGCAGGCCGGGGGAATGTGAGGCTGGGCTGCCGGTCCAAGCTGGATTGAGTTTTCAGTGACGGGGTACACAGCAGATTCTACCAGACCGCTTGGTGAAATGAAATTGGGGCAAATGCCCGGCTTGAACATGATGCTTAAAGATCATGTTATTGGGTGTGTGTGTGTGTACATATTATATGTCTGTGGCCTATTTCGGAGCTTGTTTCAGTTCAATACAAGACTAAACCTGTCAATCATAATCTTTATAGCGTAGTGTACATATACGAAATAATAAGTGTAAATATGTGCAATGCAAATCAAATTAGATTTTTTTTTTCCACTGAGGAAAAGTTTCTAGTTAACTGCTTTGATGAGGGTCAAGATCCGAATTCATGCTAGCATAAAACAACCAAAGCAGGAACCGAACCAGGGCCCTGGGCTCTGGGCTGGGAACACAAAGTCGTCGTCATGCTGGCAGGTTGTTTGTTTATGCGTGGCCTGAGATAATTAGCTCAGAAGTAATGACCGCGCTCTGATGACAGCCGCTGAAACCCGATGCCGCTGTGTGGCATGCTCTCCCCCGTCACTCTCCCCCGCTGAACAACTGCATAGGGGCTATTTTCTGCCCCGGCTGCTGGCAGGGATAACCTGGCGCCAGCCCCTGGGACCTGGTGAGCTTCTGGGGGGGGTGACAGGGCCAACACTGCCATTCAACCCATAACCCTGTGCCCGCCCCGCGACCCGCCACCTCAAAGCGGCATCTGGAACTTAACACTAAAAACACTGTGAAGCTCCTCTTATGCCATCTTTCACTGACAGAGAGGAATGCTACAAATTTGTTGATTCCTATATCGTGTGGTTCTGTGGCGAAAACCAAAGACTTTGAACAAGCTTGATTTAAAATTCAAATTGCTGGTATTTAACCGCTGTTACAGCCCATACGCTAGGGTTGTTGTACTCGAGTATGGACTTGGTCTCGAGTCCACAATTTGAAGTTCTCAGCCTTGTCTCAGACTTAACAGGATAATGACTCGGACTTGACCCAGACTTGGACAGGCCAACCTCGTGATAATTTTTCAAAGCAGTTGAGTGGAAGCCTTAAGTGTATTTGTTACTTTTTAAAAAAAATGAATAGCAATTTTCCACGCGGAGATCAATAAAGTGCTTTCTGATCCAGTGTTTCTTATATTATCATTATTCGTGTCTATGAAGTGAAACTGTGCCTTTTACTGTGATGGTAGACTACTGCAGTTACAGCCATGATGTTTAATAGGACTTGCACTGGTCTAGTGTCAGTCTTTACTCAAGTGTTGGATCCATTGGTCTTTACTTGGACTCACCACCTTCAAGCCTCATACTTGACTCGGACTCAATAAGCTCCAGTCTTGGACATGACTCAGACCTTACAGACTTGGTTGCCAGACAAATTGAAAGGGATAATTTGCTAAAACTGATAGCGCCCTTTGGGGTGTCTTATTTGACGTGTCTGTGGTCTGCAAACAGGTCATTTGCAGCGGCAGAAACCCACCCACTCAAAAAACAGCTGTGTTTCAGGTGCTGGTCCTCTGTTGATGCTCAAGATGAGCAAGATACATTTGGATTAGGAGTATCAGTGCAATTTAAGGTGTGGATGAATGTTTTTGGTGCACATTCAATCATTTTAAAAGATTGGTGTACATCAAAAATTTCTGTCTTTAGACAACACTGTCATGGTGGGATAAACAGATGTTGTTTTTAGTGGTTCAGATTACAGAGATATCCCTCAGCTGTGTTATGCTGCCAGAGTGATTTGAAATACCCTCTTAATGGTACACATGGCCATCGAAACTCAAGTTAATGGTCGCACCCATATTTGCATATGAAACTGGTTGTTCGTTTCAGTCCATATACGTCTGTTGCCATCTTGCAATGCTGTGATTGCAACATTCCCTAATCCTCTATGAATAGTACACGTGGCCATTGAAACTCTAGTTAATGGTCACACCCATATTTGCATATGAAACCGATCGTTGGTTTCGTTCTTTATGCAACTCCATTCTACTCTTGTTTATAAGGCTGGGGTTACCTGCAGTCAGTCTAGACTGAAGATGTCACTCAGTTGAGTGATGAAATGTATCTGTCGATAAACGTTGTATCCAGATGAACTGATTCAACCTTCTTTGACCTTCTTAATGGCATTCCAGTTATATAACCCAGAAGTTATCATATATTTTTAATATTACAGACCCTCCATTAGACAGACTAGGTCCACTACAAGTCCAATATTAAATTATTTTTGTTGTTAGTATTTAATAGCATTACATTTTTAACTATTTATAGTTCACATAAGGGTGGGTGGGGGGTAACAGAGCGAAATCTATAGTTAACACAGTAATCCTTCCTCATTTTGCCCAGAGACCCCGTGGAACCTCTTAAAATGCCCCCTGTGGGCACCGCGGACCCAACTTTGAGAACCACTGTTCTAGCACACGGAAGAGGGTGGTGGCGCAAACTGGGCCATGGCTTAGCCCAAGCCGGACAGCTTGAGCTTCCTGAAAGCTAAAGCAAACAGACGCAACATGGCGCCCGTGCCAGCCCAGTGTTGAGCAGCTTTAGTGGGAAAACACGGACTTTCCCCAAGCAGCTTTCAAAGCTTTGCTGCCCGCCGAGCGCAAAGGCCTCAAAATCTGTGGTGCTGAAAGAGGGTGAAGAAGCTGGACAGGACCCAGTCAACAGAGGACTGCTCCCTCATCGTAATGTGTCCCGTCTATTCCGAACTGAACCCAAACTAGCCAAAGTTTTGCCAACCACTTTTGAGCAACGGATTCAGACAGATTTTGACAATAGACTTGACAATTGTGTTGTGATTTTAAAACGTTTTTTATATGTGAAACTCCTCATGAACCTGACTTCTAACTCGCTCTCAAACTGAAATTCAGCCTCCTGTTAGATTCAGGGGCATTGTGACTCCTCCAAAAAATGTTTGTGAAAATATAAACATATGAAAATATATGCTGTTCCAAGATGTAACAAATTTGTGCGTATTACCTAACCCTCATTGGTGAGAATATTGGCAAAATATATATTTCCTGTCCCCCCAACACTGTTCTGTTTTAGGCCCAATCCCAATTCCCCCCACCTGGCCCTACCCCTAGTTTTGGAGTGCCCTCTACTGGGTAGTGGTCCTTCAGAATGGCGCTACAAGGGGTAGGGTTTGAAATATTTAGGAAATGGGACGCCACTCCTTCCGTCATCACCATTGTTACAGCTGCTGCTTGAAATTTTATTAATTGTCTGGTTTGCTCAGGAAATGATAACATTATAGTACTATACATTTTATACTAAAGCCTGTTGCTTGCTAACATTAGTCACAAATCTGACCAAATTTGCGGGACAGAACAAGACAGATTAATCTCTTGACAATAGCCAGGAAGCATGTTTACATGTCGGCTATTTCAGGGTGTACTCATACTAGGTGATCCGAGCATGTTTGACCCTCAAAGTCCGGTTCGTTTGACTAGTGTGATTGCTCCGTGCCAGGCTTGGGCACTGTTCAGTGTAATGTGCCCTGGCTTGCTTGAAGAGGTGGGCTCGGCTACGGTTCAGTTGGGCTTGGACACGGTACGCATCTAGTGTGATCACTAACCGTGCCCGAGCACGGAATTCAAATGCTATGACGTCCAAGTATGCAACTCCCATTTAAAAAAACACGGCAGCGTGATTTACTGAAAATAGCTGCATTGGAGGCGAGGCGTCTGGGTAGCATAGCGGTCTATTCCATTGCCTACCAACACAGGGATCGCCTGTTCGAATCCCTGTGTTACCTCCGGCTTGGTCGGGCGTCCCTGCAGACACAATTGGCATTGTCTGTGGGTGGGAAGCCAGATGTGGGTATGTGTCCTGGTTGCTGCACTAGCGCCTCCTTTGGTCGGCCGGGGCGCCTGTTTGGGGGGGGGACTGGGGGGGGATAGCCTGATCCTCCCACACACTACGTCCCCCTGGCGAAACTCCTCACTGTCAGGTGAAAAGAAGTGGCTGGCGACTTCACATGTATCAGAGGAGACGTGAAGTTGCCAGCCCTCCCCGGATCGGCAGAGGGGGTGGAGCAGCGACCGGGACGGCTCGGAGAGCGGGGTGATTGGCCCAGTACAACTGGGGAGAAAAAAAGAAAATTGCTGTGTTGCATAATTGATCAATCTATAAGGCATGTGAGAAGGTCATGTGTCACCGTACCCAAAACAACTCCAAGTGAGCCCAAGGTAAATTAAATCATGAACTCCCTTGTGCTATGCGAGAATGCTTCTCTTCAACACTAATAGTCGTATCATGGTAACGTGTCCGCGGGCCTGTAACTTTAAGTGCAATGTGAGCACAGGCCAGTGGAAGAGTGGGGAGGGGGACAACTGTGCTTGGGTACAAGGCAACCATGCCTAGTGTGAGTACGGCCTCATTGTAGTCCTGCCCATAGAAATTTCTCCCCTGGGTCACACAACATGAAAGAGTCTTTATGAATGGGTTTTACTGTTGTCATTAAGTTGCATTTGGTCAATTATGTAATGTTTAATGCAAAGTTGACATTGTTTGAGATGTCTTTGTTGTAACAACCCAAGTGGGACCGAGCGCTGGATTTGATATACTATATTGCGCATCTGTAGCTCGAAAAACGACATCTCAGACAATATAAACTTTGCATTAAAAATGACATTAATGATTGAATAATGCTTAATGACAACTGTCATAAACATTCATAAAGACTCTTTCATGGTCATGACAGATGTCATGTCATGGTTATGACAGTATGTCAGTCTTATAAACACTCCTTCAAATAAAGTGTTACCCTGCCCTGCACTGATATCAGATGAGCGGGGATGTGCAAGAAAATTGCAGCTGGATCATTTTCAAGCTTCATACACGGGGCATGGAAATAAATGTCCTGTCATTTACACAAAGTTCTACTGACATTGTGAATTGCGATTTTTCTGAAATGCTTGTTATGATGAGTCAATTACATATTCTTTTGCATCTACATTAAACTAAGATATTCCAACTAAGATATTCCATTTTTGCACGATTATTTGAGAAGATATACACTTTTATGGGCTTCTTTCGCTGCACCAGTAGCCATGTTCTGTGTTACACTGCCTCAGTTCGCAAAGCATTCTGGGAATTTTCTCCTATCACTCCGTTTGGAGTCTGCAACTGAAAACGCTCCCTTTGAAGGGCCATTTGGAGGGCTAGATGACCACTACTCCTCAATCCCCAAAAGAAACAGGCCAAGTGGTAGGGCGAAGGAGGGATGTCGCTTGGTATTATCCATGCAGTTTCATTTGATTTCACAGAAACGCAAACAAATCAGTCTTTTTTTTGGGGGGGGGTTCCCCTTTTTTTTCTCCACAGTTAACTTGGCCAATTACCCCATTTTCCAAGCCATCCCGGTTGCTGCTCCACCCCCTCTGCCGATCCAGGGAGGGCTGCAGACTACCACATGCCTCCTCCCATACATGTGGAGTCACCAGCTGCTTCTTTTCACCTGACAGTGAGAGTTTCGCCAGGGGGACGTAGTGCATGGGAGGATCACGCTATTCCCCCCCCAGTTCCCCTCCCCCCTCGAACAGGCGCCCAGGTCGACCAGAGGAGGCGCTAGTGCAGCGGCCAGGACACATACCCACATCCGGCTTCCCATCCGCAAACGCGGCCAATTGTTTCTGTAAGGACACCCCACCAAGCCGGAGGTAACACAGGGATTCGAACCGGTGATCCCCGTGTTGGTAGGCAACAGCATAGACCGCCACGCCACCCGGACGCCCCAAGCAAATCAATTTTTAAGGGCTTTTAAGTGTCTCTGATGTTTGAGCTTACTTTTCTGCGCTGTCGGTTAGCTAAAAACGGGATTAAGACAAGCTAACTGTAGCTCTGTTGAACCACTGCGAAAGCCTCTATTTTACAATGATAAATGTCCAGTAAGGAAGTGATGTAAATAATATGTAACGTTGGCTACTAAGTTGAAAATGTCTCGTCAGTAGTAGACTTATTTCCAATTACAAACTTAAGACGAGTCAATACCGTTCTGTTCACATGAAGTCACACAGTTGTACTTTGCATCTGTGACACTGAATGTGTCCTTACTTGCCATATTATCCCAAACACGACAGATTCACCTCAACTCAGGAGCGTCCATGGATAGATTTTGGAGCACTGACAAACCTCTATGAATGTGCCATTGCCAAAGAAGCTAAGTAAAAGACAACCTGTCATGGCTACACTTCTTTGTTTGCAAATGACACTGAGTCTCAGGGTGTCAGTTGTTTTTTCGGGTTCCTTCAAAATATGTTCATCCGTAAAAACGACGGCTGAGGGCACAGCGACCAGATGACATTTGAGTTGTCTTCCTGGTGCTGAAACCGGAAACTGTACGAGCTTGCAGGTGTGCATTTCAAGGCTGGTTATTGAGCACGTCGCGTTGTATTTTAAGGCCTGGAAATAGCGATCCGCTTTCACGCTGATCACGTCTCTTTTTCCGTGATACAGAGCAACTTTTATAAGGGAGATATAAAATTTTCCCCCTTTTCCGGAATGATTGATTCCAGTCTGCACTCCAGACGCCTTGAGCTGCCCTGCATGCACTCTTTCAGGTCGATCTTCTCTGTGAATAAACACATGATGGCTGCCTTTAAAGTTATACTGCTTCATATGCACTGTTGATTTATTGTGAAACATTTATATTCAAAATGATATATATGGTCTTAATCCATCACAGATTTGATCACTCCATGCAATAACAATTGGTAGTAGAAAGTCCAGCACAGGGCAGGGACGTCGAACGCAGATCAGGATTTTCCTCTCGCGGGTTTTCGAGGTTACATCCTTGCTCTTGAAAGGCAGACACTAACATTTAAAAGGCCTGAAGGACTGAGGGGTTGCCACTTGTGACCTCCAAATGGTATTCATTCCTTGTCGGTCTTGTGTGTGAAACATTTCTGTTGACACCCCGCAATGCGGCGTTGATGAGTTAATCTAGCAGCTGAGTGTGTCCTTTAACTACACCCCTACCCCCCATGGCTTTTCAGAAGAAAACAGCCCTTATCTCCACCGAGGAGGGAGAAAATAGGGACCCCGGTGGCTGTAAATCCACAGGTCACTACCAGAAAAACAACCCCCCCCCCCCAAGTCGCTGTTATTTTCATGTGGAATGATGCGTTAGTTCCACTTCTCGCCTGCCACCTCGGTCCAGAAGTGAACGGGTCACCGATCCAAATCAGTTAAACCAGGGGTTGGCTTAAGAGCAGGGCAAGGTGGTGTGTGTGTGTGTGTGTGTGTGTGTGTGTGTGTGTGTGTGTGTGTGTGTGTGTGTGTGTGTGTGTGTGTGTGTGTGTGTGTGTGTGTGTGTGTGTGTGTGTGTGTGTGTGTGTGTTTTTACAAAAGGGGGGGGGGTCTATAAAAGATGGAATAGTGAAAGATTCCCAATTGTACCAAAGTGATACAACACCGGGTCGTCCTACTTCTTCTTCTACAGACAGATTAAACAAGGTTTTAGTTGGGTATTTAATTAGTATGGCCTTATGGTACCCCCCGACACACACACACACACACACACACACACACACACACACACACACACACACAGGACACCCCTACACTCCAGTGCTGGTCTCTGAGGCTGCAGTTCCCTGCTGGGGGTGACAGGAATGGGCAGAATTAGCGGTGGTGGATACCACTTTAACCACCCTGGCCTGGCTCCAGCTTTGCCTGAGATCAGGACAACAAAAATAGGCTTAGAGTTTGACCAACCATGAGTCTGAAATCCACCCGAGGCTCGCTTATTATTGTATGTGCGGGCCACACCGAGGCTATCACTTACTTCCCAGAAGCCCCTTGTAACCTGGGCTTATTAGACAGCCTTAATAAGGACATCTGACAGCTGACGCAGGTTGATCTGGAAACATACTTGTGTTGGTTTTAACATAGTGATGAGCTGGCTGCCTTGACATCACAGATTGCGTTACTCAAAGTGTTTCCACTGTCGGAGGTGATCTTAGCAAGGCAGATTTTGTTGAAGACCTGCAAAGTCATCACATAAAATAATGATATAATGATGTCAATTTAGGACCACAATGCAACATAATGCAATGCAATGCAACGTAATGTAACATCATGTAACACTGTGTAATGTAACGTTAAAACATAATACAATATAACATCATGCAGCGTAACAAAATGTAACATATCGTGTAATGTAACATCATCTAACACTGTGTAATGTAAAAACATAATACGACATAACATAATGCAATGTAACACAGTGTAACAAAACATAACATATAGCATAATGTAACGTAATGTAACAACATACAAAATTTACGAAACATTACATAATGCATCACAACATAGCATAAAATACAACAACATAATATAATTCAAGGGACTTTCTTGGAAGTTCTGGTTGCTGTGAGGTCGATATTTGCTATCTTTACTACTGGTCGTAATGTGTAATATTGGGATTTCATCGCAATCTACTGTTCCGCTTAATGCAATCAATTCTAGAAAAGGCAGTCAAATCAAATGCCTGAATAACCTCAGATAAAAACACCCCCCGAACCATTTCTGCACTGTGAACAAAGCTCGGAAAATGAATGAGTGAAACGAAATTTTAATCTACCAAAGGACAGACAGAGTAAAAGTTTGGGTCAAGTAACTTTTTACGAGGGTGGGAAAAACGTCTCCAGCAGGGGGGACTCATTGGAGAGGGGGGCGGGCGAGGTTACGGGGCAGTCACATCTGAGGGCGGTAATGACCGGAGTGTTCTTCAACACTGACAGCTCCTCCGACTTCTTGGAATTTATCTCTTGCAGCACATTTTCACGGATGTAAGGCGGCTCCCCGGGTGCCCGTCGGGGGACATCTTGCCGGCGTCTCACCGCGTGGGCAGGGAAACAGCTGTAAAAGGGGAGCTGAGAGGGAGAGGGGGGGGGCACCTCGTTTGTTTATGCTGCGACACCTCCAGGCTACGAGAACTTGTGGTGTCTTCTGTCTGTACTGCCGTTTTGCTTTTACGGGGAAATTGATTTGTCTGTGTCATGCCACAGTTTGCAGTAGGCTCCTCCAGAGCCTGCAGGGCGTCCCACTGACGGTTTGACACCTTTGGAGCAAAGGTGAATGGCAAGTGTGGTGCTATCAACAGCCTCGGCTTATTAGCCTAAGGCTTGTTGATGGGCTCGGAGAGCTTATGGTCAGGAATGAAGCATGTGTCGCAGAGTAAACGCTCCTAAATCCCGTTTGGCAATGTCTTAATTGTCAAATTCTTGACGTTACCATCGACCCCCCTGCATGATCTCATACCCCAACCCTGCTTTTCAGAAGCAGTTCAGATGGTAGACTCATTGCAAAGTTGCACTGGATAAAAGTGACAGCTAGACGCCCCAAATATAAACGTGTGTGGAAATTAAATGTATTGTTTACTTAAAAATCAGTAAAAAATTAAAAAGCAAAACGTGCGTGTGTGTGTGTGTGTGTGTGTGTGTGTGTGTGTGTTAGAGCTACATTAATCTTCTAGCATGTATTTAGCTATACACTCATACTGGGTTATATTTAGATATGTATTAATCTGATATTATTGTGTATGTAGGTCTTTGTTCATCATATGATGGCATGTGTGTAGTTGTATATTTGATATTAATTTGCATGGAGATATATTAACCATAAATTGGCAAGCTGTAGATATAGTATAGATAAGTATAGATAAGCTGTTATATGCTGGAGCATGGTGTGCATATGTTTACATAGTATATTACTCTTATTTCTATTTCTTGTTTTGTCTTCTATTTCTATCTATTTCTATTGTTCTTATTTCTATTTATTTCTGTTCTTCTTGTTTCTATTTTCTTGTTATCTTGTATCTTGTTAGTTTTTCTTTGCTGGAGGTGAGTGTCTGTAATGGGACCCACTCCCCCCCCCCGGGGGGGTGGGGGGTGAATAAAGTATTTCTGATTCTGATTCTGAAAAGGTGTGTAAATATAAACATGAATCTTCTTTGCAGATGACAGACTAGTTTCTAACTAGGTAGCTGAGATAGAGTTTGAGTTTAATCAACAACGGCGATAGCAACTGAAACTAATTAAAACCCTATCAGGCTTTCGTTAATTAAAACACTTTGAAGTCTAACAAGCTCGGTATCCCCCTCCCTGTCATAGTTCCTGTACGTTCTCTCTGGCAGATAACAACATGGGTGAGTCTTCTTGTTTGGGTGGACTTCAGGTGTCCTGGGAATAATGGACAGACACCAGCGAGTGAGAGCGTTTATTTCTGTTGGAGCCCAGTTGTTCTTGTCCTTAACACACAGACACCCTAGACACAACTTGAGACCATTTGTTATCTGTTGCCTCGGCACAAGTTATTTAGCTTGTCAGCAGAATGATAAACTCCCCCGGCCATGGATGTCACTCCGAACACCCCGGCCAAAACGCTTACAAGGTGGACAGCAGCGAAGACCTCCAAAATGAGATATCAACCGCTTGATACAAAAAAAGAAAAAAAAAGAAAAGAAAAAGGATTTGCTGCACTGAATGCAAACAAATGTCGGTACTTTCCAGAGATTAGACGGTATCTAAAGCCTGTTTGTAAAAATGTTAACACTTTTCAGAGGGTCTTTTGTAAGGCAGAGCAGGATTTACTTGGTGATCGATGACGTTAAACCAAAATGATTATATCAGATTTTAGGATATAACTCTTCAGATGTTGGTACTTTAAAACTAAGGTGTAGTTTATACAGTTATTTACTGCCATGTATTTGCACTATAATTATCCAGTACACATGGTCTTGACGGTAGACTGTAAATTCTTTCTTTCTTTCTTTCTTTTTTTAGTGGCTTAAACCACTCGTGCAGTGCCTCACGTGTGCTGAAGTCCTGGGCATTGTACACAGAAAAGACTTTGTGCCTGGTAGCGCCATTCATCACAGTTAAGATGACATTATGGGACTTCTTTATTGGGGGTTAGACTGCGACTCGGGGTCGCGCCGAGGTTAAGGCGAGGTTCACGGCTGTGGGGTTGCGATGCAGCATCATCAAACTCTTTCCGAGGTCGCCACATCCTTTTTAATCACGGTGACATTTCGCCAGCTTTTTGTTTTTTTCAAAACGCATTTGTCTCCATTAATTGGGAAACGTAATCCAGCGCCGCAGAGGGGGAATAGTAATCCGAGATTACTTTTCTTTAAATGCGGCGATGAGGAGAGTCTGACCTGCAAAATGCTGTGTGTTGCAGGAACTTGGATACATGTCGATATGTGAAGAACAGAATAGTTTCATTGTTGCATCGCAGCACAATAAGCAGTCATCAAAACGGTATCGGCAGCAAAGTCGGTGCACGCCTGTGTTATAGAAATTACCCACAAGGACCTGCTTGTTAGCCGCCGTGTGAGTTTGATAACCTGGCCCTAAAGCTAGATCATCTCATACGTTAATAATAAGATTCACTTTAGGGGCGTCCGGGTGGCGTGGCGGTCTATTGCGTCGCCTGCCAGCACGAGGCTCGCCGGTTCGAATCCCCGTGTTACCTCCGGCTTGGTCGGGCGTTCCCTACAGACGCAATTGGCCGTGTCTGCGGGTGGGAAGCCGGATGTGGTTATGTGTCCTGGTCGCTGCACTAGCGCCTCCATTTGATCGGTCGGGGCGCCTGTTCGGGGGGGAACTGGGGGGGAATAGCGTGATCCTCCCACGCGCTACGTCCCCCTGGTGAAACTCCTCACTGTCAGGTGAAAAGAAGCGGCTGGCGACTCCACGTGTATCAGAGGAGTCTGCAGCCCTCCCCAGATGGAAGAGTGGGGTAATTGGATTGGAAGAGTGGGGTAATTGGCCAAATGCAATTGGGGAGAAAAGGGGGGAAAAGGCAAAAAAATAAATAAAATAAAATTCCCAAAGGTTATCTTTAAGTAAATCTAAGTGACTTGCAAGTTTGAAATGTTGTAAAATACTTTTGTGTGAGTGTGTGTGTGTGTGTGTTTGCAGAAAAGGCTCAGATCTCAACTCCAGAATCCCTGATCCCCCTCTGGTCATCACTTCTGCCCATAAAAGTGTGATGGGATGTTGTGACAGCGGCCGATGGCTTGGTATTTCCTCTCTTTCATTACCCCGGCCTGATGAGGTGGCCTGGTGATCAGGACGCCATGTTTTCTGCCTCGGTGTGTGTGTGTGTGGGGGGGTGGGGGTGGGGGGGTGTCCGTCACTCTTTGAGGAGAGCCGAGTGTGGAAATTGCCGCCTCTGATTGATTGGGTCCCTGTCACCGTGAGGTTATAAATGAACTGCCCTCATAGGCGCCTCGTCCTCACTTAAAGGAGGGACTGAAGAAGTCACACCTCCTTCGGGAAGCTTTCCCAGACATGGCCGAACACACGGTGCACGCGGCTGATGCCAGATTCAACCCTGCAACGACCAGCCGCCGGGATGAATCCCCATAAACAGACCACATATAAACACCCCATGTAGTTGTATGCTCAGTCTTCTGCTACTTGGGTTTAATTTTCGATGGCGGTCTTGACGTCGATGGGCAGGTCAAAACATTTGTTGGGTCATACGTCCCAGTCAGCTGGTTTTTGTCCGTCAGTCACCTGGGGAAGGTCGTTTAGATGTGTTTGTCTCCTCACAGTAACACACACTAGCACAATGCATTTTCTCATAGACGATTCTGTCTACCCTCCTTAGTGGGAAGCAAGTCTCACCCCTCTCTCTGCTTCTGACCTCTGCTGAGACAGGAGCATTTCCCCCGTTTTAACGTCATTGCACTGCAGGCGCCTGTTAATTCTACAATCCAATTTAAAATTTCATGGATCATTTTTTAAAACGGGGGGGATCCGGCCTCGGCCACCGTATCAGACCTGCTCCTTTAACTCCTCATCAGCCTGGATGCATCTGGAGTCCCTCAGGTCTCCTCTCTCTGCCCCCACATCCACCACTTCATCTTAATGAGTATTTACATCCACTCCATTATCTGACCCGCTTGTCCTGCTCTCAGGGCCACGGGAATGCTGGAGCCCATCCCAGCAGTCATTGGGCAGCAGGCGGGGAGACACCCTGGACAGGCCGCCAGGCCACAGGGCATTATGAATAGTTACTATTTTATTATTTTTATTGGTAATATTATTGTTAATATAATTATTATTGTTATTATTATTATTCGATTTTATTTATTAGTTATTATTATTTATAATCTAATATTTATATTATGAATATTTACTGTTTTATTATTATTGTTAATATCATTATCGTTATTATTATTATTATTCGATTTTATCTATTAGTCATTATTTATAATCTAATATTTATTATTATGAATATTTACTATTTTATTATTGTTGTTGTTAATATTTTATTTATATTATTTATTATGAAACATTTACTATTTTGTTATTATTATTGTTAATATTATCATTTTAGTTTATTTATTATTTATAATCTAATATTTATTCATTATGGATATTTATTTATATTATGGATATTTATATTTTGACTTTATTATGATTTATTCATTTGAGATTTTAAAGCAAGCTGGGACAGTTCTTATAAAAGAGCTCTGTAGATAACTACAAGTAGTAGTAGTAGTAGTAGTAGTAGTATCAGTATTATTATTTCTACTCAGTTCAGTATTGATCCCGGCGTTACGTGACTAACACCATAAGGACGAGGAGATGAGTGGAGCTGTCCTTAACATCCAGAAGATGAAGGTTTGCACCAGCTACTATTATTTCCTCCTGAAATTAGACCGCTCCTTTACCCCTCAACTTACCCTGCTCCCATCTCCACCCTCACTCCTCGCCGCACCCACACCGACACCAGCCGTTATTTAGTCACGACTGTGAGTTATTTTACAGTTGTAGAGAGCAGTTTTCTGTACGGTGATCCAGAATTATGGGCCATATCATAACAGGTGGTCTTGGGTAACATTTGGCGCCGTGGGGGTCACACATCCTTTAAAGATGTATCGGCTAATGGCGTCTTCGAGCGCTCGGGGGGGAGGCGTCCATGAAATGGTGTGTGTGAGGGTCAGAGGAGAGCTGCAGCTCACAGGGAGCAGAAGTCTGTTTGTACAGTGTGCCGTGACAGGGAGTAGCGTAGGTCTGCGTATGTGCCGTGCTGCCAGTCCTGCCTGCCCTCTGCATGGTGTGTGAAGCCTGAGCAGGGACGGACGCCCAGCCGAGGTCTGCCCCCTGCTGACTGACAGGAGACCTGTGTGTAAGAGCGTTTCTACTGAGCTGCTCTGGTCAGCTGAAAGTCTACCTGATGCAGACGCAGAGATGGAAACGAAATAGTACTTTAAAAAAAAACACGTTATAAGATTACATAGCAACACAAATCAGTCTGCCGCTTTGTATACATAACTGTGTGTGTGTGTGCATTTTTGCATGCATAGATGCCCCTACATGTCAAAGCTTGCATGTCTCCACACAGTTATGCATTTGTGTGTGTGTGTGCCCTACTTGTGTGTGTATGGTTCTGTATTTGTGCGTCTATGCTATGTGAGTGCAGATACGTTTGCATATATATAAATGTGTATATTTGTGTGTGTGTTTGTGTGTGTGTGTGTGCATTTTTACATGCACATGTGCCACTACAAAATTTGCATGTCTCCACAGTTACACATTTGTGTGTCCATACGCCCTACTTGTGTGTGTTTTTGTTTGTTTCTGTATTGTGCGTCTATGCTATGTGAGTGCAGCTATGTTTGCAAGTGTGTGTGTGTGTGTGTATGTATGTGTGTATATATGTATATATATTATATATACATATGCATATCTGTGGGTGTGTATGTGTGTGTGTATATATATATGTATGTATATCTGTGTGTGAGTGGGTGTGGGTGTACCTTTTTCTAGTGCCTGTTGCCATGGCATTAAACAGCAAGAGAAGTCTTTGCTGACTGATTGGCCACCTGCTAGTGAGTGAAGCCCAACAGAGATGAGGAGGAGGAGGAGATAAAGATCAGATCGTCTTTGACACAACACATGGGCCAGCATGTCGCTGTCAAGTCATGACACAGGGTGAGTCCAATATGGCTGCCACAGGGCTGGGCCTGCTACAACCAGTACTGATGCTTCTGGCCGAAATGCAGGGCAGGGAAATGTCTGTAGTGCTGGCTGGGACCGATCTGCTGTGTGTGACCACTCCTAAACCCACAAGTCAGAGACATTTTAATTTCTGTAAAGTTTAGAAGTTCCTCTTCCAACAAACACAGCGTGGATTTTTAATAATCTTAAATAATTTTTTTCCTGTTGTAAATAAAACATACAGGCCCAGATTAGGAAAACAGTGCCTAGCTCCATGCTGAGGCTAGCTAAAAGTGCAAAAGCGCTAATTCTCTAGACGGCTTTGAACAAAATATTTCTACGTTATTGACCAAATCCAAACATATATTTATGTTTTTTTTTAATGTGTAATTTAGCTACATAACTGAAATGTGTTTTCATTTCATCAGAGTTCAGTTTCAGAGTTCCTTTTAATGCTAGCAGGCATGAAGAAAGACTGTTACGTAGCATTGCTAGCAAGTTAGTGTAGCTTCCTTTACTACCTGGATAATTCTTGTGATGGTATAAATTCCTATTAATCGTTCAATGTGCATATAACTGTGTTAAATGTTTAAATGTTTTTATTTGTAGATAAAAATTACAACTTCAACGCCCATGTGTGTCACCCAGACACCTGAAATACTTCTGCACAAGTAGTAAACCCCGACGGGAAGATATGGTTCCACAAATACTTCTCACCTGATTCACAAACTGTTTCTTTTGCTCTTTTTCAGTGCTATTGCTCTTACACATAAGAAAAAATCAAACAAAAACAGCAAAAAAATTATATTTGTTTAACACTTTTATCAAAAACACTTACAGCACTTTGAATAAACGGTGTTTCCACAAGGACAGGTCACTTACATACAACTAGCAAAGAGTACTGCGCTCAATCCATAAAAATTATTTAGAGAATAAATAGCGCAAATATGTTTAGAAATAATGCTCAATCATCCGCATGGATGTAAAAAGGGATCAGTTTATGTGATTGAAAGTCCTGTGTATACCAGCATGCGTTGTGCTGCAATATTTTCATGTTGCACCTGTGCACCTGACAGAATGAGAGCGTGTCACATTTGTCTTTACAAATAGACGTGAGGATGGAGGACGGCTTCTTCTAACAAATCATATGCCAGCGTGTGAGCTAGTAAATACACGTCTGCCTTGATCCGTGTGTAACAATGACATGAATTGCAGCCACGTCCACCACGACTATGCAGCGTGTTTAGCAGGAAACTCGGAGGGGCTTTGTGGCGGACTGCCACGGTGCTGTAACTGATGTTGCAATCGGTTGGCCTGTCATCATGCTAACATATCTTCTTTACATGTCCCTATTCGTTCCTGATGGTGTGCTCCGCGTTCTGTTTGAAGGAACAGAATAAAAAGAAAAAATCACTTTTATTTACCGTTTAAGTTGCTTTTTTATTACGACACATCAGGAATGTGACTTTGTGGATCACTCACGTCGGGTTAGAATCCGGGACGCTTGGACAAAACGAGATGATATGAGCGTACTGTACGTAATATTTCAACATATGTTTCAAAATTTTTGGTGAATTAAACATTTCGGCTTTTTATCGGGAAAAATGGGCAAAATTGAGATAATATTGATCAAGTCTGTGTGTATGAGAATTACTGTGACGGAAGGGACCGTAGTGAGTCTCAGTATTACAGGATCGACATTTTACAGCTGTACCAAGTAAACGCTCATGGACGTCATCTACTGTTACATACTTACATGTATTCCATGTGTATATTCTACTGTATCGAAGTCCTGTTGGCTTCATGTTGTGTGTCAGTAAAACTCTAGTAAAACTCCAGAAGTAATCAGTATGTCTTTAGGCCCGTGTCACCAAGACAGGCTCTTGAACGTTTTCTGGTTTTGGTAATCAAAGTCGTGTTTAAAGTGCACCTTTGTATCAACTTTGGCCCGTACATCATGTCGTAACAACACTCAAGCTGCCCATGGACACGGGGCAAAAGTATTAAGGCTAATTTAGCTCGCCAGCGTGGCTTGGTTTTGGTTTGATCCCGTGCCATCTGGCGACAGCTTTTAGTGGAGCTTGGCACCCATCCACAACTTTACTTCTGTCAGACCGGTAATGCACACTGTCTATTTATACGGTGCGAGCAAATGGCGGTAGCAGGTTTTGCACCGTGGCATTAACAAGCAAAGACCTTTGAACAAAGGAAATGACGGACCTGATGCACCGTCTGCCAAAGGGAAAGGCAGCGCCGGGGAATGCGTGGGATGGCAGGCCCGTTTGTTGAAATGCATCCACTTCCTTGCGGTGGTAGTGAGCGAATGGTTTTCAGAGGTGGGGTTCCAGGCATGCATTCGTTTAACACGGGGAACCAGGAGCAGACTTTGAAAAAACTTCACCCCCAACTGCCCCCCCCCCTCCCCTCCAGCCCTCCTGGGGTTTGAACACAGGCCGGACCACCTTCGGTCTCTCCGTCACGCGTCGTTCACCGCTGCATTGCGACAGACCCCATTTCACCACGGCTGTAACGGGACATCTGGTCTTACAGCGGCCGCCACCTGTTTCTGTGGAGGGATCGTTCGCAAAACTGGGATCCATGATATGCCCATTTGTTGGCTCCATTAGTTGCAGCGCGTCATGTGATGTGACAGACTAAGCTCTGGACTCACTACTATCTCAGATTTCCCATTAAAGATTAGAGCTTTTCCATTGCATAAGTACCACTCTGTCCGCAGACAGAGCCGTGCTGTGGGTACGGAGCAGGATTCATTCAGTTTGCCTTGGGAATACTGAAAATCTGTGGTCCTGTTTGTGCAGAAAAGCCAAAATGTTTTGCAGAATGGCCCAGCGCCACATATGACCGTCCACCCAACCAATAAGGTTCAAGCGTACCTGCAACAAACCAAACTCTACACAAAGCCTGAAGGGACGACTTAGTGAACTGTGACAGATTGTTCTGCCCTACGTGCAACACGCCCTAAAGGTGTGGTGGATTTGTGCAGTGAGATGTCGCCTGTGAATGGCTTTTACTTTGTATTCTGTTGCTTCCTGCAAATAAATTGTGTTTCGTGTTTCTTAGCAAACAGGACTGGCTCAAGAACAGCATCTGTGGAGTTGGTTGTTAACTGCGTCCTGCTCAAAGACACTTGGGCCGGTTGAATGCTTGTTGTCACAAGCATTCTCCATATTTACTCCCCTGCCCAATCTCATATCCTGTTGTGTTATTGAAACTGGCCGAGAATTATATTTTCTAAACCGTGAATGGATCAATACGACTGAATACTTAGGTTCTTGTTGTCAATGATAAAAGTAGTTGTTATTTTATAGAACATCCATCCATACGGCCATTAACCGAACCGCTTATCCTGCTCTCAGGGTCGCGGGGATGCTGGAGCCTATCCCAGCAATCACTGGGCGGCAGGCGGGGAGACACCCTGGACAGGCCGCCAGGCCATCACACAGGGCCGACACACACACACACGCAAATTCATACCAAGGGACAATTTTTTTAATAATTTTTATAGAACAATAAATAGGTTATACATGTCCATTATTTGAGTCAGGTTTTGACAAGTCAGGATTAAGATACTGACCCTTTTTCTATCTAAGGAACATAAACCTCCAGTCAAAAATAAATTTGATGAGCTTTGGCGCATAGAAGAAGAAGCAGTGAATTATACAATAAATTCACATTTTACTAAGTGGCACTATAAACCGGCAGGGACTGTTTAGTGCTTAGTTCATTTTGGAAACGGTGTGTATTTGTTAGAAGTTGTTTGAGTAAAAATCCCAAGATTATATATACGGATTATCTGAGGTGGTTATTTGCCAATTTCATCCAGAATCGACGGCCCAACAAGCCGCCCATGGAGTGTCAGCAGTGCTGATAAGCTGCCAAGTAAGTCAGGACAACAGAATGTGACCAGACTTGGTCAGGAAGGCGAAAAGAGGGAGGGAGAGAGGGCCGGCACATGTCTGATACAGTCTATTAGGAGTTGAGTTCACGGTGGAAGAAAACGAATTTGCTTGGCAATTACTTTCCTCATAGACACACACACGCAGATGGGACGTGGAGAACTAAACATGCTAGTTAACATGCTAGTAAACTTGCTAGTTGAAGAGAAACTCCCTCCATGCTGACCCCCTTCACCACCTATCAACCGTCATTAGGATAAGGATACAGGATGAACTTGGCACTACTTTGTTGTAAAGGAACAAGGTGCAAAGAAGGAGTAAGAAAAAAGGTCTTGCACACTTGGGTGGAAAGTAAAAAAGAGCCTTTTAATTCAGAAAACCATCATGTTTCTACAAAAGTCAGTTTTTTATCTTCTGCCCTCAGTGTGCAAGGATTCTGTTTTTATAACAAAACAAGTGGAAACATCTTTTATACATCAAAGAAGTTGGAATCAGTTCATGTGGATACAACAATAAACATTGTATCCACATGAAGTGATTCCACCTTCTTTGATCTTCTTATCTGGATTATGGAGCGTGCATCAAGACATCTTATACGTTTTTCAGCCTGTTTTAGTGATGGACATGTTGACCTCTGAATTTCTACATGTCTGTCTCTGTTGTCAACCCGTGATGGCAGTTACAACACAACAGGTCAAACAAGCACACACCATCACAACACGTCAAACAATCACACCACCATCACAACATGTCAAACAATCACACACCATCACAACACGTCAAACAATCACACACCATCACAACACGTCAAACAATCACACACCATCACAACACGTCAAACAATCACACACCATCACAACACGTCAAACAATCACACACCATCACAACACGTCAAACAAACACACCACCATCACAACACGTCAAACAATCACACACCATCACAACACGTCAAACAAACACACCACCATCACAACATGTCAAACAAACGCACCACCATCACAACACGTCAAACAAACGCACCACCATCACAACACGTCAAACAATCACACCACCATCACAACATGTCAAACAATCACACACCATCACAACACGTCAAACAATCACCCACCATCACAACACGTCAAACAATCACACACCATCACAACACGTCAAACAATCACACACCATCACAACACGTCAAACAATCACACACCATCACAACACGTCAAACAATCACACACCATCACAACACGTCAAACAATCACACACCACCATCACAACACGTCAAACAATCACACACCATCACAACACGTCAAACAATCACACACCATCACAACACGTCAAACAAACACACCACCATCACAACACGTCAAACAAACACACCACCATCACAACACGTCAAACAATCACACACCATCACAACACGTCAAACAAACGCACCACCATCACAACACGTCAAACAATCACACACCATCACAACACGTCAAACAATCACACACCATCACAACACGTCAAACAAACACACCACCATCACAACATGTCAAACAAACGCACCACCATCACAACACGTCAAACAATCACACACCATCACAACACGTCAAACAATCACACACCATCACAACACGTCAAACAAACACACCACCATCACAACACGTCAAACAAACACACCACCATCACAACACGTCAAACAATCACACACCATCACAACACGTCAAACAAACACACCACCATCACAACACGTCAAACAAACGCACCGCCATCACAACACGTCAAACAATCACACGCCATCACAACACGTCAAACAATCACACGCCATCACAACACGTCAAACAATCACACACCATCACAACACGTCAAACAATCACACACCATCACAACACGTCAAACAATCACACACCATCACAACACGTCAAACAAACACACCACCATCACAACATGTCAAACAATCACACACCATCACAACAGGTCAAACAATCACACACCATCACAACACGTCAAACAAACACACCACCATCACAACAGGTCAAACAATCACACACGGCCATGGCTGTATTGAGACAATGGAGTGTTGTAGACCCTTGTACACACTCTGTGTCATGCACACATCTCCTTCTTCTCAATTCACCTTATCTGTTTATGCATATACACACACACCCATACCACTACACACATTCATACACAACTCCCCTCCCTGACCCCGACCCCTTCTTCCCTTTTTTAATTACTCGTGTCTTTATTTTATACTGCCATAACAGCTAACACTTCAAGCTGAAGTAAAGGTTTGTTTTTTCCTTTTTATTTTGTTAAATTGTCTGTAAACCATATAGGTACAGCTGAAAAAATTGAAGAACAGCAGGCAAAATTGTGTATCTGGTTGTATAAGTTGTCGAAATTGAAATAAAAACTAAGTTAAAAAAAACAAACAAAACAGCCACACACACAAACCCAGACGTCTTAATGGTGTTGTTAAAGGTGTTGTGCGTACTCTAGTGAAGCGACTCAAATAGAGAGAGGCCTGTACACGGCTGTTTCTCAAGTCACAGTAATGCCTGGATGTATGGCTTTAGCATCTTATTAGGCGCCATATGACTATTGTATTTGTAGTTCGAAGAGGGTTGAATCAGTTCACCTGGATACAACGTTTACTGACGGATACATTTTATCACTCATCACTCTGTGTGTGTGTGTGTGTATAGTTATTGAAGATGAAACAGTGTAGCTTTAATGAGCCTTTAACAGCTCGGATGTTTTTACCTGAGGGAGAAAAACAGACCTACAGCCGAGTGAGTGTTTATTTGTCTGTTTGTGCATGCCGATGTATGTGTGTCTGTGTGATGTGTGTTTGTGACTGTTGTGTATGTATGCTTGCAAGACAGAATGAGGAAAAAGAGAGGGGGAAGAAAAAATTTAAATTTTGAAAGGTTGGTGTGGACTGTGTGTGTGTGTGTGTGTGTGTGTGTGTGTGTGTGTGTGTGTATTCACTTTGTGTGTGTGTGTGTGTGTTCACTTTGTGTGTGTGTACTGTATGTATATGTGTGTGTGTAATGTATGTGTGTGTGTACTGTGTGTGTGCACTTTATGTGTGTACTTTGTGTGTGTGTGTGTGTGTATGTACTGTGTGTGTGTGTAATATGTGTGTGTGCACTGTGTGTGTGTGTGTGTGTGCACTTCATGTGTGTACTTTGTGTGTATGTGTATGTACTGTGTGTGTGTATGTGTATGTACTGTGTGTGTGTGTGCAACTGCATTGTAAGTAGGTTTGCATGACAGAAAGTTAAAGAAAGAAGAAAAGATTTAAAGTCACTGTGAATGGACGGGCATATATGTACACACATGTCTGACTATACGTGTGTGTGTGTGTGTGTGTGTGTGTGTGTGTGTGTGTGTGTGTGTGTGTGTGTGTGTGTGTGTGTGTGTGTGTGTGTGTTTTCAGCAGGGGGCAGAAACAACTGAGGGCAGGAATCTTTGATCATCAGCTTCCCGGTGGTGAGTCGCTCACTTTCTGCCCCGAGAGCTCTTAACACCTCCAGCTGCAGGACAGAAGTGGGAAAATCACCGTCTGTCCGCTGAAGAACCGAACCATTAAACTTACTGCAGGTCAGTCCTCAGCACGCCCACACCGGCAGAATAGTGTGACTGTAAGAAGACTACATACAGATGACGAAAATACTTAAATTATACTAATTCAGCAAAATAGTCAGGGCTTTGACTCCACCTCTGTACGTTATATTTTCAGAGGGGAGGGGGGAACTATTACGTGAAGCTCATTATATATTAACTGCAAAATATGTAGGATATCTAGTTAAAAGTAGTGTCACTTTTTCAGTAAAGCATTATTCCGTGTTATTGTGTTTTAACATGCTGTCAGTCACTTCCTGAAGAGTAGGGTTCATTTCCAAATATTCAGAGCACACCGTCCACAAATAAATAAGTAAATAAACAAGTAAATAAATAAATGGGTAAATAAATAAGTAAATAAATAATTAAAGGGGTAAATAAATAAAGAAATGGGTAAATGAATAAATAAGTAAACAAAGAAATGGGTAGGTAAATAAATAAACGGGTAAATAAATAAAGAAATAATTGAGTAAATAAATAAACGGGTAAATAAATAAATGGCTAAATAAATAGGTATATAAACGAGTAAACAAATAAATGGGTAAATAAGTAAATAATAAATAAATGGATAAGTAAATAAATAAGCAAACGAGTAAATAAATAAATGGGTAAAATAAACAAACTATTAAACAAATAGTAAATAAATAAATAAATTGGTAAATAAATGAATAAATGGCTAAATAAATAAGTAAATAAATGGGTAAACAAGTTAATAAATAAATGTTGTGAATAAATAAATAATAAATAAATAAATATATAATCTTAATTGCTGCACAAGCTAATATGGTGGCGTGGTGGTCTGCAGTGGGTCATGAAGCAGAAGTAGTTGGTGGCAGTTCTGTGTTTCATGCTTCCGGTCGTGCGAGGACGTGCCGATAAAGTTCTCCCTGCTCATTTCGGGGGTTGCCGGGGCTCAGACGCCTGCGGACGGTAGAAAAGGCACCGGGTTCTCCATGTCGTCTGAACGGGCCTGACGTGGCTCAGCCGCTCCCGATCCCCACTTTGCCCCGTGACTCTGCTCATTGTTTTTGGCAGAGCAGCTGGCCGGAGATGTCGATCTCATCATTCAGGCGGGCAGATAGGACATCGGGACGTTGCCCCCTGGGGAGTCTGGGGAGCACGGAGACGCTGAATGTGAGACGCGTTCGTCGGACACAGTTTGATGAAAGAGTCGGTGTCTCGGTAGCAGCCTAGCGCGTCCCACACGAGTCTCCGCGCAGAGCCCGGCCGGCCGGCTGGATTCCAGCATGATGCACTCCCAGCCTCTCCCAGCGGAAACCAGCCGGACCGGCACCGATCCGAAAAAGGAAGTACGGCAAAAGAAAAAACAAGTGAACAACTCGATTTAAACAGTGTAGAATGAAAGTCACAAATGTTTGGGTGGTCTGGCTTGTTTGGCCAGACAAGCTGCTGACATTTGCTGTGAGCAACTGTTAGAAGGGATTGATGATTTTTTTTTTTTCATGTCCATTTGTCATCTGCAACAAGTCACAATCTGACACCGGAGGTGGTTAAAACTACACAAATACTATGAAATAAGTAAGCTCTTCGGAGGAGTGTCAAGCAAGGTCATTTATAAGAATCTGCACTCAGAGTTGTGTGTGTGTGTGTGTGTGTGTGTGTGTGAGTGAGTGAGTGAGTGAGTGTGTAGGAGTGAGTGAGTGAGTGAGTAAATGAGTGTGTGTGTGTGTGTGTGTGTGTGTGTGTGTGTATGAGAAAACACCTGTGCTGCATGCCAATGTTTTGTACATACTGTACGAGTGTGCAAGTGCTAATGCATGTTCATGAATGTGTGTGTGTGTGTGTGTGTGTGTGTTGAGCAAGGTCAGGGCTGCCATTTTGTAGCAGTTGGAGTGCGCTCACATTTATTGCTACCCCATGCAAAGGTCCATCAGATAACCTCTGCTGAGCCTCTCCTTTGAAAAGTCGTGGCTGCACTTAAAGGAAAAAAGAAACACATTTCTGGATATTATTTATCTCTCTGCTGTAGGGAACAACACTACACTACACTGCACCGCACTGCACTGCACCGCACTGCACTACACTGCACTGCACTGCACTACACTGCACTGCACTGCACCAGCAGCCGCCATGCCGAGCAGTCCTCCGTGCGTCTCTGAACCACCACCAACATGGTGTCCTCTGGTAACATCACTGATGGGCGATCTGTCAACGTGGAAACCTCCTTCCTGGTCTGCAGCCGGGCTCCATTGTTTAGGAAAATGCAAATAACAACACTACACTATGCAGCGTGGTACATTCTAAAAGTTTAGTTTACTCAAAAACATTTTAGGAAACTGACTACCTTGGGAAGAGTAAGTAAAGTAACTTAGTTGTGTCAGGTTATGTGAGATGATCTTATGTGGACTGAGCTCACATAACTTCGCACAGTTAAGTGACTTTACTTGCTTTTCCCAAGGCAGTCGGTTTCCTAACTTTTGTTTAAGTAAAATTAACTTGTTAGAATTTACAGGGAATGTGTCGCTGTTCACGTCTTCTTGTAAAATGCAAACTCCATCTCAGAAACACACATTTATCAACAACAATATGACAAACTTCTTTTTTTTTATGGCTGCTAATAGAATATTATCCCATAACATATACTGTATTTTTTATATATATATATGTTTTTTGTCATGGAGAATTTATTTGACCAACTATATAATACAGTTAAGTAAATTCTCTATGAGACAAAAAAGTTTTATATATATACACACACACACAAACACACACACATATATTTATATATATATATATATATACACACACACACACACACACATACATACATACATACATACATACACACATATATAGATATATATACACATACATACACACACACACGCACACACATCACACACACATATATATATATATATATATATATTGATGTTCCGCTCCTCATTTGTTGAGCACTTTTATCTACACCATTGATGGTTTCCGGAAAAAAAGTGTGTGTGTGTGTGTGTGTGTGTGTGTAGTATAGAAATAATGATTAAACTCGTGATCGTTTCTCTTTAATTTGATACTTAGTTAGGACACTGAGGATGTGTTCCCTGTCATTGGGTGTTTTTTTTGTGCTTCCTGTTGGATCACAGGTCCGTGTGGAGGCCTGCTGCGGTTCTGGTTATTGCACTTTCTGCTTAATGACGTTCCGTGATAACTCCTGGCCCCGGCCTCGAGACGGAACGTCTGAAGTGGAGCGCTCGTCAGATGGGAATCCAAATCAATTGGTCAGGTCGGGTTTTGCCCGGCTCATTATTGGCTGTTTGATTAAATGGCGGCATGGAGCTCAGGTGACTGACAGGGCAGCTGAGGCCATTACGCGGGGATTTGGGATCGCATCCCAGCGTTGGACAGCCATCCCCGTCCTCGGGCTTCGGATACCCCAGAGTCATCCATCAGAAGCCATTCATCTTTCACTCCTTAATGTGGGCTACGTGTTGTTTTGGAAGCCACAGAAATTATCAGAATTTGGCCGGATCAGGGCTGTTGAGAGTGCGTGGTCGGTCGTTGTTATTATCAACAATTATTGTCTTTCATTGGCTTGACAGGAGGAGACTGACTGGCCATGTTTGAAATGGAGGCGTGTTCCCGAGAAGCGGGCCAACAAACGGGCGAGATCAAATACTCGAGCTTATTTCCTTTGCCAAGGACTGCAATTAAAGCACATTCCGATGCAGGCCCAATCGTGGTTTTAAATGTCTCCAATATTTCCTTTTAAACAATTGGGGAAGCAGTTTGGATTATTAACATGTGTGTCCACTCAGTCAAAGCCGCAGACCAAATAGATTGTTCAGCTTTGATGAGCGCCTTACTAAATTATTGTATTTCCCAAGAAACACATTCTTTCAAGACACCGGCATTTTGTTTCGCTCACGTTCAAAAATCCACCTTTTCCTTCCAGCGGAAAGAGGTTTTTTTTTTTCCCCGCCTCACCGTGACTGTGCAGGTTTCAGAGCAAAACACAACAGCAAAGAAGTGACCTGTGATCACTTCAGCCAGCTTTTACTTTTATTTTTCATAGATTAGGAGGTCTTGACTTCACAGCGCCTTTTTGGCGGTCTTGTGTTACTGAGCGTACATCCTGCGCTGCTTTTGTAAATTGGTGCAGCCTTGGGAGCGGGGCGGGCTAAGCTAACTGCTAGCCCACGCAGACCGGCAGTTCCGGTAACACCGAGGGCGGTCTGGTGGCGGCGGCCTCGCCTGACGGTGACTGCGGTGTCTTTAGTGTTGTCGTGAGGAGTGCGGGGAGGTGTGTCGAGGGTGTCTGGCTGGGAGAGCTTGGTCTGCTGCGTCCGGCGGGCCCGGGGACCACGGCGCCTGCCTGGAGCTGCGCCTGCAGGGGAGGCAGCGAGGGCGGTCTGACAGGATGGAGAAGCGGAGCAGGCTAAGCTAACTGCTAGCCCACGCAGACCGGCGGTTCCGACAGTCATCCTGGCCGGCGTTCCTTCCCTTGGGCAGTGATTTTTTTTTTGTTGGTTTGTTTAGTTTGGAGGTAAGCGATTCGGTTCCAACCAGCGACCCCCGACCGCGACCCCGATTGGGATAAGCGGCTCGGATAATGGATGGATGTTTAGTTTGGATATGTGCGTTAGTTTGGGTATGTGTGTTCTTGTAGTTTGGATGTGCGTTTTTGTCTTTGTGTTGCGCTGCTGTGGGCTGGGGGAAACGGCATTTCACTATAATAGAATAGATGAAATAAAGTATTCCCGAGTCCCTAACTCGTCTCCACGGAGACGTGCTGCCAACACGCGTGCTCGGAGAGGGCCGCTGTAGGTTCCCATGATTCCCGGTGGAACTGTGGCAGGAAATCGCGACGGTTAATGATCGACCGGGTGATTAATTAAACCGCCGACAAGTCGTCTGCGGAAGTCAACCTTCTCATTTCCAGTGGGCCAGCGCACCGACTGTAATGGCCGCCATGCATGACGCTCGCCCCTGTCATCACCTTCCACGACGGTCCGCGTGCGTGTGCGGGCAGAGTACTCCAGCTTGGCAAGTAACACGACGTGTGTGCCCTGGCAGCGTCTAAAGTGTGCAGACAGTTCGGCGGACACACTGCGGCGATTTAGCTAATCCTGCAATAAGCGACGTCAACGCCTTCCTCTCCTGCAGGCCGCGGCTGCAGGGACGGCGCCCGCTCCCTTTGCACCCTTGCATCTGATCGGCCGGCAAACGTGCAACTGAACCAACGCGACGACGCAACACGTGGTAAGGTGGACTTATCTTTACGGCCGGCCTTGTGTACTGCGTCTCCGCGTGGTGGCTTTTTACGGCTTTTATGGCTCCATTACGGTGACAAAAGGATCGTGCGTGCGGCGTACCGTCATTATCGCCATTCCCGTGTTTACACGTCGACCGGCGTTCTGCACTTCATCCCGCGTCTTCCTGAGAGGGCCTCGACCATTCGATAGCCCGCATCCCGCTGCGTCCACGAATGCCTCCAAAGCTTTTATTACTGTCTCGGCTATCCGAACAGTTGGGGGGGACTTACTGGGGGGGGGGGCGGCGGGCCATTTAGATGGGAGCTCATATGTATGTTGATGGATATAATCCCCCCCCCCCCATTGCCCCGCTTTTGCGATCCAACCCCCTTCTCTCCGCACACACACACATACATGCACGCGCCCAGGCTTCAAGGCTGTGGAGCGGCGCGGTGCGCCGGCGTGCCGTCACGCCTGTTGACTTCAGAGGGCTGTGATGTCATAATGAAGCGGCTCGGGCTTTGATACGGCTGCTCGGGGATTTCATGCTCCCTGTGTTTCAACGCACCAAGGCGCTCAGCTGGCAGGTACGGCAGAAATCGGAGTTTTATTGCTCCTTGGCCGGAGGGGGGGGGGGGGATTTACCAGCTACCCCTGAGGCTGGGATGGGGCAGCCGCAACGTCTGCAGACCCCCCCCCTGCCCCCCCCCACACACACACGCACATAAAAACACACAGAAACTCCTTTCAAGCCCTCAAAGCTGCATTTCTCACGCCATATCATCTGAAATCGCATCTTGAGTCGTGCTAATCTCTTCCAAATACAATAGGATCCGGGGGGGAGGGGGGGACCCCGGGGGGCGGGGGTGCCCCGTTCACACCCCCAGCGGCCCCTCAAAGCCTTAACTGATTCAGGGCACCATGAGGTGCTGACATATTTGGGAGATAGCACAACGTCTGACTGACCGTCTGCAGCATTTGTCAGAAACCCTGCTGCTGCTTTGTGTGTCTGTGTGTGTGTGTGTGTTTGTGTGTGTATGTTTACGTGTGTGTATGTTTGTGTGTGTTTATGTGTGTGTATGTTTGTGTGTGTGTGTGTGTATGGTTGTGCACGTGTGCATATGTGTTTGTGTATGTGTGTATGTTTGTGTGTGTGTTTGTATATATATGTTTGTGTGCATGTGTGTGTTGTCTCCCAAAAGAAAGCACAACAACAACAAAAAGAGATTTTTCTGTAGATGAACAGCATCCAGGGATTGTGAAATAACGTTTTCCTCAGCGTGGCGGAAATGAGATCAAACACATGTGAGGATGGAGGGAGGGAGGGAGGGAGGAGGGAGGGAGGGAGGGAGGGAGGGAGGGAGGGAGGGAGGGAGAGGAAACTCATGAGAAAAAATGCATTTTGCGTCATGCGGTCACAGGTTGATGCGCGGTGGCAGGTCTGCTATCTGTAGTTGCCAGGAGCCATTTGCAAGATGTACAACCTTACGGAGCGCGGAGAGCCGCGCGGGCGGGAGGGATGAATATGAATTTGTTTTTAACTTAAACTTGGGAGACACATGTTCAATGTCCGTCTCTCCGCATACATCTTTATTACATCAAACGGGCTGCTGGATGTCAGGACAATAGCAGGAACAAAGCCGTAAGTTATTTCCTCCTCTACCTTAATGATGTCACGTGTTCGGCCATCAGCTCGCGGAGGAGCAATCAGTCGGGATGTACAGCATTCCCGCCTGATTCCTGGAGCAAATCGCCGACATGCAGCCACTCTTGACAGGGGTACAAATTTATCACTTGCTTTACGATATCCCCCCCGCCCCCCCCAGCAAATCAGTTTAGAATGCCTTTAAAGGAGGCCACGTGGGGGGGGGGGACACATGTGCGTTGTCTGTTTGCCTCCACGCTCCTCAAACATCCATTTCAGAGTTGCAGACGCGGGTTGGCCTCACTTGACTAATAAAGAGCAGTTTTCCAGGAGGGAAGGCCCGAGTCACTTACCGCACCTTCTGTTGCTGGGACACCTCCGCCTCGTGCCGTCTCCTGTACCGTTCAGTTAAATGTGAAATACATAAACTAGTGGGCGGCACGGTGGTGCAGTGGTTAGCACGGTCGCCTCACAGCAAGAAGGTTCTGGGTTCGAGCCCTGGGGTAGCCCAGCCTTTGGGGTCATCCCGGGTCGTCCTCTGTGTGGAGTTTGCATGTTCTCCTCGTGTCTGCGTGGGTTTCCTGCGGGGGCTCCGGTTTCCTCCCACAGTCCAAAGACCTGTAGGTCAGGTGAATCGGCCGTACTGCATTGTCCCTACATGAGAGTGTGTGTGTGTGTGTGTGTGTGTGTGTGTGTGTGCCCTGTGTGACGGCTGACTGCTGGGATAGGCTCCAGCGTCCCCGTGACCCCGAGAGCAGGATAAGCGGTGCAGATAGTGGGTGGATACCTAAACTCGTAGCTCGTTACACCAGATGTGGCTGGTTGCTTGTTTGTGAGCAGCCGTGAAGCCGAGAGACGATGCACACAGCTGATGAACACACTTTGTTAGCACGGAAAGGAACCATTCCAACTGCATTTCCATTTGCATATGGTTCGGTGTGGAATGGCTCTAATCTGTGTTCATTTCGCAGCCAGATCGGGGCAGTGGGCGGGGCTTAACGGTTTTGGATTTTCAAACAGGGATGTGATTCTCCGGTCTTAAGACGGAAATCTGTATTTTCAGACCCAAATTAATGACCCACCTGAATCGTGGAGATCCGTAAAAAAGTATTTTTGGGGGGGGGGGGTCTAGTGGTCAGGTGTATTGATGGTAGCTTTTGTTCAATACTCTCTGGTAGTAGTTTAAGTCATTTCTTTATCATGTCATCACCAGGAAACCCCGCCCTCTTGGGATCCCTTCGTAGTTGCTAATTGGTTTAGATTTAGAACGTCAAGCCGCGAGCGAGCCGTTTCAAGTTCCGTCCAACTCATCGTCGGTCGAGCAGCTCACAACACTCAACAAAGTTCAGACATCGGCTGCGGTAACGTTGACCTCTGGTAAGAAACTTAGAAACTAGCTAACGTTAACGTTGTTGTATTAATAATGACATCACCGTTTAAAAAGTCACGACGATGTTACTAATATAACTAGTTTGATAACTAACGTTAACGTTACCTAGCTAGCTAGCTAACGTTATTAGAATGCTAGCTAAGGATAAACCGGGGGGCGCTAACTTAACACTCTGTAGTACCAAATACAGGCAGCACCTCAAGAGGAAACTCAAGGACGAGATGGAGAAGGTCCTTTCCACAAAAGCACCACCAGGACGCAAAAAAGTGGGTAACACTTTAGTATGGGGAACATAAAAAAACTTAATTACTAGTGAATTAATAATGATCAAGATGTCACTTTAGTATGGGGAACATATTCTAAGTAACAAAAACTTAATTTACAGTAATGTAACACTATGAACACTTGTAGTTGTGTGTTTTGTTATGTAAGAACAGACCATATTCATTAAGTGTTAGTAAGGGAGAATAACTCTTCTTGTGGTACTACCACCTTATAAAGGCCATACTAAGCAAAGCATATTGAGATGGTACTACTAATAAGCAATACTTCTGAGGTTATAGAGGGAAAACTCATAGTTAATGGCTTACTGGTTGTATAATAAGGCCATGCAGAATAAGGCATTAATGAGTACGTAATAATGACCAATTAAGAGCCAGTATGTTGCTAATTTGCATGCTAATAAGCACCTAATTAATGGTGACTACGTTCCCCATACTAAAGTGTTACCAAAAAGTGCAAATGATGCAATTGCCAGCACATCTTTCCGCGGCAGACAGGAGGTCAAGAGAAGGCGCTTGCTGGAACTGAAGAAGCTGGCTTCGAAATGCAAAGCTGAAAGGAAGATAGTCCAGTCTGTTTAAGACACATATACAAAACAGCTCACAAGGTGTTAGTCATGGAATTAATGTAATTAAATCATTCAATATAATAAACATTGATTATTATTCAGTAACACTGGTGTGTTGTCATGTTTTATATTGATGCTTACTTTTTATAGTGCTCTGCTGCTCATGCATAACTATATGTCAAGTGCAGTGTAACAAGTATTGAAATTACTAAAATATAATTGTGAGACTATACCCATTGGCATGTAAAATCAAAGTTATTTTGGCTGCGTAATGTATGCTATTTTGATTGCGGCTATTGAAACCACCCTGATCTGGTGGCCTTTTCCCTGTTCAAAGTTTAATAACTTTGTGTGTGTGTGTGTGTGGGGGGGGGGGGGATACAGACCTGCCGCTGCCTGAATGCTCCTAAACCCGCATATATTTGCGTTAAAATGAGTTTTAGATCAATTGCAAAAAAAAAAGAAAGTCATGATAAGATCTACATAAAACGACCACGAGCGGTCAAAATGACCGCTTGCAATTTGCATGCGATCGTGCGCGTCATGTCACTATGACGCTTGTTGGGGGTGTCATTTCCTTCGTGAAGTTCGTTGCTCTTGTCCTAGAAACACACCAGCGTCCTCCAGTGCAGAGAAATAGTCTAAACTTGATGTGTGATTATGTCCAACATGTCTGGTTACAGACGCACCATGACTACCGCCCAGGCGTTGCAGTATTTACAGGCGTTGGACAGCGGCCATTTTAAATTGTTTGAAAAACAGTATTAAAGTTGTTAAAATGTTAATTTTGGTGTCAGTTAGTTTCATAACAGACACGCTAACATATGTAATGCATTGATATCTCAGTTGGGTATTTATCTTGACAGAATGTAGAGTTTAAAAACCGCAGCGGTCATTTTGACCGCCCGTGGTCGTTTTGGGCAGGAGTGAAACCCCGGTCGTCGTCGTTGGAGGAACATTACAATAATGTAGGTCAATGATAAGTAAACGACGTGATGGATGAACGTGTCCGGGTCCCACGTCAGCGCGGCGAACCACGTCACTCTTCCACGTGTTCGCCAAATGCTGGACGGCGAGTTCATTAGCGGAGATAAGGTTGGCGGGAAATCCGCAAAGTTGGACACGTGTCAAGAAGCCCGGCGACCGGCTGGATAACAACGGTGATTTTTCATCGCGCGTGTGTGTTTGTGTGTCTGTTTATGAGCTGTTAGCTGCAGAAATCGGAGCTCTTGGTGGAGTCTGTAAGCCGATGGCCCGGCGATTTGGCAGCGTCCGCGAAGCAGTGACGGCTTACAGACTGCAGGTCCTGTCTTCAAAAGGACAAACCAACCGAAAGAATTTGTCGGTTCTTGGCAGTGAGAAGTAAAGGGGCAGTGGAATGAATTCAATCTTTCGGTTTCCTCCACATTCTTGCAGATACGCTGACCATGCTGTCGAGCATTTGATAGCGATAGAGACCCTATCTGGGCTTTCCATGTACAGGGACCATGTATGCTTCTTCTCAGTAACACTGGATGATGAAGACGTTTCACATGTGATTACAATTCATGACTGCGTTCGGATGGTTTCTGTTTTTCGACCACCACCCCCACCCCACCACCCCGTTTGACGTTCTCTCTCATCTTCTCCTCGGACGTTGAGTTCTGTAGAAATGAGATGTCACCGGCGGACTGCCGGGGCGTTCTGTTGTGCAGCGATGTGAAGAGCTAAGTAATTGAAGAAAGCTTGATTGGAGCGATAACCAGCCTTGGCGGACGACTGAAAACAAACGCATCCCCGCGGTGTTTGCAAGCAGCGCTCAGCATCCATGAGGGACCTTCTCTCAGCCTGTGAGGAGGAGAAGGATCTAATGAGCCCCAAAACAAAGACAGATACCAAACAGATGCTCTGCAAGGAAGGCATGCAACCACAGCTATTCTCAGTTCTCTCTCTTCACATATATATATATAGGGTTTTTTTTTTCTCTCCCTTTGAGCCAGGAAATGTGTATTCCGCTTAGCTGTCATCATTCGCGGACCTGCTGATAGGGGATTTGCAGTGTGCTTAAGTTGAGTATTTCCTCAGACTCCGGCCGGGGTTTATTGCCTCATGGCACCCGCGCCGTTGGGTCGAGGTATTTGAAAAGCAATCACATTTTGATGTGGCCGGCCACTGAGGTTCTGACAAGTCTGACGCTGGAAATGGAGGGGTTCGGCTGCGGTGTAATTTATCGTCCCTTTTTGCGGGGAGCGGACAGAAAATGTCTCTTGCCCGAACCCAATAGCCTCTAATCAGCCCGAGCAATGCATCAGACGTGAAAAAGAACACACATGAGACCTTCTCTGTGTGGAGTGGGAATTAGGAGTGAGTGTGTGTGTGTGTGAGGGCAAGAGAGAGAGAGAGAGAGAGAGAGAGAGAGAGATGGAAAAACACTGTTCTGGCTATGAATACGAAGCAGATTAGTGGAGAGGTTTCCTTGATAACTTAATAAAATGGATTACTGTGAGTATAGTGTAGAGAACAGATTATGAAGTGACCGCATATTTTCATGGCAGGTTGTGAGGCACCCCTGCAGTTTTTCAGTGGATGATTATGTTTGGGGTTTTTTTTTTTCTTCCCACAATCTGGGTTATATTTTCATAGTGTTTTCATTCATATCAGTTATGATTTCATTTTACTCACCAGCTTCACTGAGTAGCTTTTGGGGGCATGGACTACTGCTGGACTCGGCTTTACAACCGTGTCTTATGGGACAACTGAACACGGGAACGCGTCAGACGTGTTTCAACAAGTCCAATTTAAGGCAAATGTCCAAACCCCCGTATTTGGAAGAGGAAACGAAGGTGCAAGTTACCTGAAATCCCCAATATTATCAATGGTCAGTCGCGCTGCAGGGCTGCTTCCTGGTTCAGCTTGCAGGAAGGACTATCTTGGCTTACCGTAGGTATCCGTTGCTCAGACATGCCTTGTTTTCCGTGGCCCCTACAGACGCTGTGGTAAAGCTAAGTCCGGCATTGGCACCGTGTCAGAAATCTCCAAAATGAAGCTGGTGGGTAAAATGAGATCATAACCGAGATGCACGACGGCACAAAACTATGAAAATAAGACCCAGGGTGTAGAAAAACCCCCCTGAATTATCCTTTAAAGCCCTCCTAACATGTTGGTAAAACCTGCTAAATACAGAAAATAAGAGCAGAGATTTCACAGCATGTAAACTGCTGCAGCAGCTTGAGCTGGCGTGTTGTAGTGCAGTGTTGGGTCGTGATGTTAACCTGCATGCTCACGGCTCTAACATGGCACATGGTTGAGCTACGCCGATGTAAATAGTTCCTTTGATACCAGCTGTCAAACGGTAACTGATTTGCACCCGCTTTAAATTCACCATTACGGTCCAGAGGAGCGGCTGCTGGCGGGGCCAGATCAAAGGCGACCCCTCGGTCCTGATTCGGCGGGCTGTTCTTCGTTTCTCGGCATCCATCCGACAGAGAGCACTCCCAACAAGGTGTCCCGGCAGAGACCCAGAGTCGGTGGTGAAAGATGCGGCTCACGCTCGGGCCTCGCCGGCTCAGCCATTCATTTATCTTCCCGGGGACTTTTGAGGTGCTCTCTGGCGTATTAATGAATGCCAGTTGTTCCAGTCGCTTCACAATCATCGACTTCATATTTGGCCGTGGATCAATCGAATCCGAAAGGGCTTCTTTGGAGCCAATTATGTCCATTGGACGATCAATCACTCACTTTTGGTGGTTGACTTTTATTAATGGAGAAAGGAGTCCGGTTCAAAGCATTTAGGCCTATCAGTTTGGGGTTGTTTTTCTTTGCTGTGGCGATGGGGTTACCATCCATGGCTGCTGGCGTCTGAGGTCACCTGTAGTACTTGATCAGAAGGTGGGTAAAACTGTGGCCCTTCAGCTCTGGTGAAAAGTCAGTATAGTCTCACATGGACAAACGGAAGAGATGTTGGTCGCTGCATTTACGACGGCATCTGTGAAACGGACGTACTTACATGTAGCCTATGGTTGACCCGGTCAACAGCGACAGCTGTGATGTTACTGGGATGGAAGCTGATATGGTTTTGGTTTGTTCCCAGAAGTTTGCAGGTTCAAAACCCCATTTTGGCATTAAAGGATCCCAGGACTTCTGTCAAAATGCTTTTGAGCGAGATATCCCCCAACTGCTGTCAGTGACCAACAGTAGATAGATAGAGAGATACATACAGAGAGAGAGAGAGAGAGATGGCAATAACTTCTTGTTAACAGGCACTTTGTTGCATGGTATATTCAACGTATGTCAGTGTTTTCACACTATGGGTCGTGACCCACATGTGGGTTGCAGCATGGGGCGTGGGCCGACATCCCTTACTTTAACCCTGGAGCGTTAAGGGATGTCCGCAATAAACACATTTTGTTTGGATACAGAGAAAAAAATGTATATAACTGTATTGCCTCAAAATTACTTTACAGTCGGCGTCCAGGTGGCGTGGCGGTGTATTCCATTGCCTACCAACACGGGGCTCACCGGTTTGAATCCCCGTGTTACTGCCAGCTCGGTCAGGCGTCCCTACAGACGCAATTGGCCCTGTCTGCGGGTGGGAAACCGGATGTGGGTGTGTGTCCTGGTCGCTGCACCAGCGCCTCCTCTGGTCGGGGCGCCTGTTCGGGGGGGAGGGGGAACTGGGGGGAATAGCGTGATCCTCCCACGTGCTACGTCCCCCTGGTGAAACTCCTCACTGTCAGGTGAAAAGAAGCAGCTGGTGACTCCACATGTATGGAAGGAGGCATGTGGTAGTCTGCAGCCCTCCCCCGGATCGGCAGAGGGGGTGGAGCAGCGACCGGGACGGCTCGGAAGAGTGGGGTAATTGGCCAAATAAAATTTGGGAGAAAAAGGGGGGGGGGTTGTGAAGCCCTGTCCTATGTTGCACATAGAAAACACAATAGAGAGAGTAATACTTACCATGGGCCATGGTCATACTGGGCAGCTCCCATTGACCAACAGTAGAGGACTGTGGTCGTACTGGGCAGCTCCCAGAGATGAAGCAGGGGGCAACGTAGGCAGCGCCTGTGAATGTGTGTCTCTATAAGCATATTAGATTATATTGCACATCACGTTATATAAGCACATTAGGTTGTGGACCAACACACAGCTGGATATTCGCTGATTTGAGACGCGACTCGGAGGGCCCGGAGTGCAGACATGCCAACATGAGGTTAAGCGGTGCTTTTTTTCTGTGCGTGTCGTTTCAGGGCGCTTTAACAATAACAACAGTAACACTGTCACAGACACTCACCTCCTTTATGGCGTCTCCCTCGGCCCTCTGGGAGGAGGATTGATGCGTCGCCGTGGCAACGCTGACCCCTTAAAAGTCTCATTGTAACCCGAGCCCGCTGGCAGATTTATGGGTGTTTTCGGCTTGTTACAGCAGATTTATCTCGACAATAAAAAAGAACAACAATCTGTAGAAATCATTAAGGGGGGAGAGCCTGCTGGAAACTCAGAGCCAAAGGCGGAGGAGTCAGGAGACCAGGCGCTGATATGACCGAGAGGAGCACTCGGACGCCTCGGCGAGGCGCTCTTGAAAAGCACTTTTGTTTTTCGCCCCCCCCCCCCCCCCCCCAAACCAACGTGGTGTTCGCTTCATTCCGCTTCGTTTCGGGAAAGAAGTCCCGAGAAACAAACCGGCGATACTGTTAGACGTTGTTCTTCCTCGCCGTTTCACTTATCGTATTGCTCCACCAGTTCGGCGGCACACGCTTTTATTGCCATTATCAATCACCGGCACTGTGGGTGGGACATTGTCTCTCTTTTAGTAATGGATAAGACCCTCTCCTCCTCTGATCTGTTATATTATTTAAGCTAAAACTGTGGCCTGAAAGCGTTTGGCCGTGTCGAGTCCGTGTGATTTAGCACCGCTTGAGATTTGGGAAGAACCTTATCATCAAATTTGATAGGGAATAGCAACCTCAATTTGTTGCGCTGAATCACTTTTACGTGTCCGTCTCCAAGACTGTGATGAGGCCAAGATTCAAAACCCCGGGAGCTGACCCGGCGGTGTCACTTAAGACTTCTCCAGGTATTCAGATGGAGGCCTGTGAGGAATGGTATGTGGTCAAAGATGAAGTCATTAGCGCGGCACGCCGATGAAGACAGATGATGCTGGGAAAGTGGCGACGAGGAGCTGGAGGGGGAGACGGGAGACGGGGGGGTCTCTGGTATTTTAAGCAGGATGTCTTCATTCGCTCTCCCTGACGTGAGCGATCCTCCTCCATTCGCCACGCTGAGGAGGCTGCGTGACCCCGCGGGGGCATCCCTTAAGCAGGCTTGACCGACCCGCAGTCACACACTCCGCGGCCTGGGCGGAGGGATTTGAGACGTGACAGCGTAATCAATTTCCCTGATTCATGATTCACCCCAGAGGAGGGCAGGCAGCTGAAAGACACTGGAAGGGGAAGGCTGGCTGACAAACAGACCGGAGTCCACAGCCATGTACAGCGATATGCTCCTCCTCTGAGACCTTTTGGAAAACATGGTAATAATCACCACACGATAATGTTGTGTGTTGCTGATCGATGCACAAAAATCCTCCCCCGGCACGCACACACAGAGGCTGAACAGCTCGCATTTGTAAATGCGAAACGTTTTGTTTAACTACAGCTTTACTCATTTAATGAAATCTGGTCGAATTAAAGTAAAATTTCTGACATTTTACTACATACCACATCTTGTGTTTTCCACCATACATATCAGTTAGTGGGGTGTATCAGTATAAGTCTGTGGGCGGCACGGTGGCCCAGTGGTTAGCACGGTTGCCTCACAGCAAGAAGGTCCTGGCTTCGGACCCCAGGCCGTCCCAGGTCCTTTCTGTGTGGAGATTGTGTGTTCTCTGTGTGGGTTTCCTGCGGGCGCGCCGGTTTCCTCCCACCATCAAAAAGACATGCGCGTTAGGGTTAATACTCCTGCCTGTGCCCCTGAGCAAGCCAATAGGAAGAAATAACTGGAGTTGATCCCCGGGCGCTGCAGCTGCCCACTGCTCCTAGCTACACAGCTAGGATGGGTTAAATACAGAGAATACATTTCGTTGTATGTGTGTACAAATGACAAACAAAGTGTATTCTGTTCTATTATGACATCATCTTACTTACCGGCTTCATTTAGTAGATTTTGGACACAGGACCACTGCTGGACTGGGCTTTACAACGGTGTCTTACTGGACAACTGAACAGGAGTGTCAGACATGTTCCAGCAAGTCAAATTTAACCTAGTTATATAAACCACACATTTGGAAGTGAAGACCAAAGTGAAAGTTAAAAGTTATGATGTGAAATGTCCAGTATGATCGATGGTGGATGACATCGCCGATCTACTTCCTGGTGCGAATTTAATGTACGGGCTATCCTGAGCTGAAGCCCGGCAACCCTGAATATCAAAGGCCATCTGGATGTCTATTAATAATATTATAGTACAATAATAATAATAATTATTATTATTATTAATTTTTAGGGGAGGGTTAATGTCATAAATCCTGTGTACTGATTGGCCAGTTTGTTGCCACTGCTGATTTGTTGTCACTGATCGGTTAGGTTGGTGTCACAGCATTGCACCAATAGAAACTGAATGACAGCAGAATGGACAATTTCTATCGTATGAGCTCTGGCAACCTCTTACGCCAAAGGCCCCAAAAGAAAAAGCAAAGCGAGACCAAAATACCAAAGTTAACAGGATTTTTTTTTTTTCAAAAAGACCCAAAGTGACGAAGCGGCAGCTGCAAATCATGCGACTCAGCTATCCGAGAACTCTGGCGGTGGCTAGCACTAACGTTAGCATGGTGCCTCAAGAGAGTGGCATTAGCCAAGAAGCCAACAAGCATATCTCCGTATCGCAAAATGCCCGTTGGGAAGAAGAGCAGTGCTGGCACTACCAGGGCCATGCCAGATGGGAGCAATCATTCTCGAAAGTTGGAGATTAAATTATGCTCCACCATTCATCAGGAGAGACCGAGCCATCTGACGCTAATGTCCATTGAGAATGACGTTCTTCGGGCACTGGACTTCAAGGAGTTAATCGGGGATTTTGCTGCCAAGAAAACCAGGCATAGACACTTCTGAGGGCAAGCCAGTGTTTAATTTTAATGCTTGTTATGACATTAATAAGCTCTAGACTGTTTATGCAGCTTGCAGTGCATCTGGTGTGGTGTGTTGTACTGCTGGTAGTGTTTTTAGTTGCACGGAAACTTTGATGTGTGATGTGTCATACTGTTGGAGAGAGGTGTTTGTATTATTTGAACGATGGGATGAGGTATAAATGAAGTGAATTTATGTACAGTGCATTTGTTGTTGTGAGTATCACTACGTGCAGAGGTAGATTAGTTGGTTGTGATGGAGGATATGTGGTTGTAGGGAGCAGGAGGGCCCACGCGCTGAGCCCAGCCCAGGGACCTATCACAGGCTCAGATCACCCCTGCTTACCGTAGGTGGTAGTAACATCCATAAACTAGCTGCCCAGCGCAATAGAGAAGTCATAGATGATGGACAGTCATGGACACAGTCAGACTGACACAATAGGGGGGTTTGTTGTTTCAAGGACACGTTTAGTACTCCCGTTCCCTGGTCCCATAAGACACCGCTGTAAACCTGAGCGGTGGTCCCAGTGGTGGTCCCCTGTCCTAAATCTACTAAATGAAGATGGGGAGTAAACTGATATTATAACCAATATGAATGATGGCAAAAGCCACAAAAATGAATCCAAGGTTGTAAAAAAACTAAAAACAACGCTGTGTTTTTCATACTGTGTAGGTCTTGGCCAAGAGTGTGTGTGTGTGTGTGTGTGTGTGTGTGTGTGCGTGTGTGTGCATTTGCCAAACTCAATATAAATGCTAAGGCGTTAACATGAAAATGGCCATTCTGTATCCAGGTCTTGGTCGTTTTTAAGCCGGCTTCCCAGCTTCCAGAAATGCAGTCCAGTGTCGGTCACGTAATATCCACAAATGATTCCTGGCATTTGTTTTGACCTACTTTGAGCCCACTGTGTGTGCAGTCTGTTGCAGAGGACGGCACAATAATTGCCCAAATCTTGGTGCTGTTTTAAATGTCACTGAACTATCATTTTCTGTTATTGATAAATCATCTGGCCTCGTTTGATCCGTCCCGTTGTAATGAAAGCACCCATCTGATGCGCCAAGTATCTCATCATCAGCCGCTTCTCCGGGGTCGGGTCGCGGTGGAAGCAAGCTAAGTAGGGCATTCCAGACGTCCCTCTCCCCAGCAACGCCCTCCAGCTAACCTTGGGGAAGCCCAAGGCGTTCCCAGGCCAGATTGGACATGTAGTCCCTCCAGCGAGTTCTGAGTCTATCCCAGTTTCCTGTCATTCGGATGTGCCCAGAAAACCTCCAAAGGAAGGCCTAGGAGGCATCCTAATCAGATGCCTGAACCACCTCAACTGGCTCCTTTTGATGCGGAGGAGCAGCGGCTCTACTCCGAGCTCCCTCCGGATGTCCGAGCTCCTCACCCTATCTCTAAGGCTGAGCCCAGACACCCTACGGAGGAAACTCATTTCAGCCGCTTGTATCTGCGATCTCATCCTTTTGGTCACTACCCAAAGCTCATGACCATAGGTGAGGGTTGGAACGAAGACTGACTGGTAAATTGAGAGCTTTGCCTTCCGGTTCAGCTCCCTCTTCACCGCAACGGTCTGGTACAGCGTCCACATTAGTGCTGATGCTGCACCAATCCGCCTGTCAATCTCCAGCTCCATCCTACCCTCACTCGTGAACAAGACCCCGAGATACTTGAACTCCTTCACTTGAGGCAACAAGTCATCCCCAACCCGGAGGGAGCAACCCACCATTTTCTGGTAGAGAACCATGGCCTCAGACTTGGGGTGCTGACTCTCATCCCGTCAATTTCACACTCAGCAGCAAACCACCCCAGTGCACGCTGGAGGTCACGTTCTGATGAAGCCACCAAAACCACATCATCTGCGAACAGCAGAGATGCATTGCTGAGGTTCCCAAAAGAGGCACACTCCTCACCTTGGCTGTGCCTTGAGATCCTGTCCATGAATATCACAAACAGACTTGGAGACAACCTTGGCGGAGTCCGACACTCACCGAAAACGTGTTTCACTTTGTGCCGAGAATACGGACACAGCTCTCGCTTTGGTTATACAAGGACCGGATGGCTTGTAGCAAGTGCCCCGGTACCCCATACTCCCGCAGTATCCCCCACAGAGTGCCACGGGGTACACGGTCGTAAGCCTTCTCCAAGTCCACAAAACACATGTAGAACATGTTTGTGTTTTAACATACTTGGCAAGTATGTTAAAACACAAACCGACAAGTATTTCTGGACATTAAGTGAATTATTGTGTCAGTAGCTTATCAATCATATTCACACTCAAAGTCAACCTTAGCGTTTGATGATCATACTGAGGAAAATGACACAGATCCTCCGTCAGGGAGAAAACGCTCTTTAACCAAACACTTTGAAAGATAATTAAACATAATTTGAAGGCTCTATCCAATTAGTCAGGCTGGTTGGAGAAGGAATCAGAGATGAACCAAATATTTGAATATCTCTAAAAGTTGCCTTACCGTCGTCAATCTTTATAGTTCAGAGACTTAAGCCTCTGCTGAATCAGAGATTAGCTGCATCTATTAATAGTTAATAGTTTGTTTTCTTTATTTATGTCTTATTAAGTTGGACTTTGTTCTTTGGGAACACTTTGCTTCCTAATCCTTCTACAGTAAAATATTAGAAATGTGTAAATATTATTATTTATCTGTTCTGAGCAGCTGAGGAGGACACAGTGTTGTTACGGCCAGAAAATAAAAGCTGACAGGAAGCCTGTAGAAAACACAATAAACCTGTCCGGTCTCCCATCAAATCAAACTAGGATTTTATGCCATGTGTGGTACAGTCCGACGTCACAGTGAAGGCCGTCGTGTCCATGAACCGTGTTATCCTTGTAAAACTGAGTTTATACCATCTGACTTGAGAAACTGTTGGATTTCTGTCAGAAAGAAAAAAAACAAGTCTGGAGGAGAGAGAAAACATGTGAAATCCTTAAATATCTGACAGTCCACATTTCAAATTACTCTGGTTCTCACAACCACAAAGAGAAATAAATTTTAGTTATTGGTAGCCGAGTATGTTTCATGTGAGGAATTTGGCTGGGAGGGATGCTGAAGGTTAAGGCACGACTTTTCAGAAGGTATACTTGTATCTAACACTACCTCTAAGAGTACATGTTGTAAGCCGTCGTCATTATGATAGAGACTCTTTTTATAACAAACGGCACATCCTCATTTCATTAAAGCTGAAATCTGCATTTTCTCCTTTAATACATTATGTTCTCCGTAATCCTTCCAGTCATTACCATGGGTGGAGACACTCTCCAGTCTCCATATACCACTGTTGAAAATAAAAAAATTTGGGGGGCGGGGGGATTTTTTCCCCTTTTTTCTCACCAATTGTACCTGTCCAATTACCCCACTCTTCCGAGCCGTCCCGGTCGCTGCTCCACCCCCTCTGCCGATCCGGGGAGGGCTGCAGACTACCACATGCTCCTCCCATACATGTGGAGTCGCCAGCCGCTTCTTTTCACCTGACAGTGAGGAGTTTCACCAGGGGGACGTAGCTACACGTGGGAGGATTACGCTACCCCCCCCCCCCCGAACAGGCGCCCCGACTGACCAGAGGAGGCGCTAGTAAAGCGGCCAGGACACATACCCACATCCAGCTTCCCACCCTCAGACACAGCCAATTGTGTCTGTAGGGACGCCCGGCCAAGCCGGGGATAACACGGGGATTCGAACTAGCGATCCCCATGTTGGTAGGCAATGGAATAGACTGCTGCACTACCCAGACACCCAGCTGTTGAAATGTTTTGACCAGGTGGGACGAACACTGTGGGGTCAGCAAACACGTATGTGTTGGAAAGAATACTGTTGTACAGTCATATTGGCTGTCATGGCTACACCAGTATCACGTTTAAGTGTTCCAATATAGTCTAATGTGGTTTATAATACATTAGACTGTCTGTGTTAGTTTTGGTCCCAGGATCCATTTTTACAAGGGTGGGAACTGTTTACTGCTGAGCTAACAGCACACCAGCCACAATGGCTGCTACACCTTGTTTGTAGTCCCAGAAAATCAGAGTCAGCAGATCTGTTTCTCTCTAACTCCTACATCCACTGTTTCACAACACTGTTCTACTGGAAAACTGATCATCTGTCCAACACCACCACCACATCACCTCCACCTTTCACACGGGTAAAGTAACAACCAAACATCACGGATCGCAGCTTTAATAAACCGGCTCTTGTGCAGTGGAGCCTCGGTGCCCCTCGTGTCTGCATGTGAATGATTCTAACAGCTGAAGGTCTGTGCAGATGTGGGACTGTCGGTACGCTATAATGTCACGGGCTCATAAACATTGTCTTGAGAGGGGGAAATTGAATCTAAGGGTGAACCCCCTTTCAGCCCCAACTGGTTTTATCCCTGAGAATACCTTGATCACAGAAGATGGTTTGGGCTAGAAATCATATAATTGCTATAGGGGAGTCAGTAATCAGACTAAACACGTCAGTAATACCTAGTTCTTTTACCACATAGATTTTACTCACCAGTTATTTTCATACGAAATGGGTATAAAGGTCATTGTTCAGACCTTTATATCCGATGAGAGGGTCTAAGGACAGGATGTTGTGTTGCTGTAAAGCCCACTGTGGCAAATTTGTGAATTGTGATATTGGGCTATACAAATAAAATTGACTTGACCCTTTGCAGCCAGTTTAAACTGTATGAAACAATTTAAAAATACAGCCATGCCTCTAGAATGTTGAGACAAAACGTTGAGCCTGATCCCCTGTTGGCCATATTTGAGGTATGGGGGAAGAGCACAGCGTCCTGAGGCTTATCATCCTCAGCCTTTTAAACAATCTTTTAACAGGTAGACAAGACTGCATTGACATTGGTGTGGCATATCTGTCAGGTCATCACAGCTGCTAGTTTCTAGAATGGTCCTTCGGAATTGGAAGCAGTTACTACCCATTATGCACGTATGAATACAGTGATCATCGAAGACATTACACAACACCTTAAATTCTCCTTAAATTCACCTTAGAGTCTCTTTCTACTGATAATTTCTACACGAGATGGCGACAGATGGATTATAGATAGTATCTACGTTTGGAAATGGTCACTTAATATGGCTTTGCTTTTTTTCCCCTTCAAACGATCTGTCTCTCTCCACATCTGTGCAGAATCTATCTGTACTGAATGTAACGCGATTACACGTCTAATTTACCATTTCATAATATGTACACTGTCTTCTGTTTTGAATGTCTCGATACATAAAAAAAAACAAACAAGTAAACATAATTAAAACAATGCAGCCATACCTCAACCAAACGTCATACTGCTGTTTAAAGATGACTGATGGGTGGGGCTGAGCAGCGATATGACGATATATATCACGTGACGATAGAAAACGTCTATAGACCACTGCACTTCCGCGTTCGACGTTAGAGCGGGGGGGGGCGCTAGAGGGGGATAGAAGCCGGCAAGTTTGAACACGGTTTAAATGGCTAACTATGTCGCTACATTGGCTGCTGCGGACAAGAACCGACATTTGCGAAAAATTCGCAGTATCGGTGGCCAGTGTCCTTTCAATCGAACAGGGGAATGGGTTAATAACCCCACTCAGTGGCCAGATGTGTCTTATGGCGACATCTACAATTACCTCGTCGAGTCTCCAGGTAGGCTACACAAGTGTGGCACCCACCAGTATAGCCTCGACCTGGCAGGAATTGAAGCACTAAGCTACTCCTGTTATTTAAGCCAACAATGAGCATGTTTACATGACCACAATAAACCAATAACTGGGAATAATCAGGTAATGGTATAGTGTCGACTAAAAAGGTGGAGGCCGACAGAATCTGCAACATCAAATTTTATTCAGAAAGCGCAAAAAGGAAGGAAGGCAGGCCAAGGAAGAGGGCAATTCCAGATGCCACCCCACAGGAGCAGCAGCAGTTCCTTCAGCTGTTGGCTGGGACTGGAGAGCTCTCTGTAGGTCATAGCACATTTCAAGGGTTTTCCTCCCTCCTGCCTTTTAGGCAACACAAAAAAACGAATATTAGGGTTGTTTTTCTTGTAAACAGTACAGTCCACCACACAGCAGCTTTTGGGCATGGTAGCTACGGCTAGGCTGCGTATCTAATACAGTGCAGCTTGGCGGCTTGGGGTTTTTCCAAATTCGCTACAATATTACATTTTGTTACATGCTTAATTGCAAATTTGCGCAAAGGCTCGAAATAAAAGAAAATTCGTAGCGGAAGGAGCCAGTTGAGGTGGTTTGGGCATCTGATCAGGACGCCTCCTGGGTGCCTTCCTTTGGAGGTTTTCCGGGCACGTCCAACTGGGAGGAGACCCCGGTGTAGACCCAGAACTCGCTGGAGGGACTACATGTCCTATCTGGCCTGGGAACGCCTTGAGATCCCCCAGGAGGAGCTGGAGGGCGTTGCTGGGGAGAGGGACGTCTGGAGTGCCCTACTTAGCTTACTGCCACTGCCACCCCACCCTGGAGAAGTGGCTCAAGATGAATGAATGAATGAGTGAATAATCAAATATGAGTAAGTACCTTTCATTTGTCGAGTATGTAATTCAAAATATAATAAGAACTAGTTCTTTCCATGTGGTCATTTATAGGAACTACTTATTCATTGAATTTACAGAAAATCTGCTATATCGTGATATGTATCATTATCATGATATGAATGACATATCGTGATATGTATCGTTATCATGATATGAATGACATATCGTGATATGTATCGTTATCATGATATGAATGACATATCGTGATATGTATCGTTATCATGATATGAATGACATATCGTGATATGTACCGTTATCATGATACGAATGACACATCGTGATATGTATCGTTATCATGGTATGAATGACATATCGTGATATGTATCGTTATCATGATATGAATGACATATCGTGATATGTATCGTTATCATGATATGAATGACATATCGTGATATGTATCGTTATCATGATATGAATGACATATCGTGATATGTACCGTTATCATGATACGAATGACACATCGTGATATGTATCGTTATCATGGTATGAATGACATATCGTGATATGTATCGTTATCATGGTATGAATGACATATCGTGATATGTATCGTTATCATGATATGAATGACATATCGTGATATGTATCGTTATCATGGTATGAATGACATATCGTGATATGAGACTTCATATCGCACAGCCCTATTGATGAGTAGTCCAGTTGTCCACAATTTAAACAGACAAATCTGTTAAAGTATACACGAACAAGATGTTTAACTTGACGGCCCAAAACTGTGTTTGAGGATTAACAAAGTACCGCAGACACGACCAGACACTACTGTACAGGGCCGTCCACACCAAGAACCACAACTCCAACGATAACGATAAATATATCGTTTTAAAAACCGTTCTAACTCAAGTGGATGGCGGAGGCCACACCACAACTATAACGACGACGATAGTGGCGAATGATATCGTTGGGATGACTTTCAGAGCGATTTGATAAACGACAGAAACACTGACAGCCAATCAAAATCTGTCTTGGCTATTGTGGTATACAACTTGTTAAACGCTTATTAGGCTCAAAATTGTTACTGTTGTTATTATTTTTATTATTTGCATTTTCCCCCCATTTTTCCTCCCCAATTGTACTTGGCCAATTACCCCATTTTCCAAGCCGTCCTGGTCTCTGCTCCACCCCCTGTAGCAATCCGGGGGGGCTGCAGACTACCTCACGCCTCCTCTGGTACATGTGGAGTCGCCAGCTGCTTCTTTTCACCTGACAGTGAGGAGTTTCGCCAGGGGGACGTAACACCTAGGAGGATCACGCTAATCCCCCCAGTTCCCCCTCCCCCCCGAACTGGCACCCCGACCGACCAGAGGAGGCGCCAGTGCAGCGACCAGGTCACATACCCACATCCGGCTTCCCACCCGCAGACACGGCCAATTGTGTCTCTGGAGACTCCCAACCAAGCCGCACACGGGGTAACACGGGGATTCGAACCAGCGATCCCTTTGTTGTTAGGCAATGGAATAGACCGTTGGCAGTACTGCCAAATGATGTTCGGTGCTTATGGGGTCTCCGAAATTTGTTTGGTCCTTATTGATGTCCTCTTTATCAATCGTCACGACACCATCAAATTGATGTTGACCCATACGAAAGTATGAATAAAATTTGTCTTCTGAAGACAACAACCCTTGTGACAGTGTTGGATTCTCCTAACTCCTCACTTCTTTGAAGAATTTCGTGAACCCATACCCCTCTGGTTTTCTTTTTCTTCCTCTGCACAACGTACAGCAGTAACAGGTCACCAATATCCATCAATATCCATTTTATCCAATACCCATCAATATCCATTTTCCTACGCTGCCGACACAGCTGGAGCATGTAGCACATGCTTGGCACCACTGTTTACGGAATGTTATCATTCCTCGGTGTGGATGCTCAAATTGTTGTCGTTATAGTCACCATTATAGTTATTGTTATAGTTATCGTTATAGTTATAGTTATCAGTATCGTTATCGTTATAGTTGTCATTATCATTAGTTATCATTATCAGTATCAATATAGTCACCATTATAGTTATTATTATCAGTATCAATATAGTCACCATTATAGTTATTATTATCAGTATCAATATAGTCACTGTTATCGTTATTGTTATAGTTATTGTTATCGTTATCATTATAGTTGTCATTATCAGTTTGGTTTTAGTTATCGTTATCATTATAGTTATTGTTATCGTCACCATTACAGTTAAAGGTATTGTTATTATTATAGTAATTATCAGTATCGTTATAGTCACCATTATAGTTACCGTTACCATTGTTATCATTATAGTTATCGTTATTAGTATCGTTATCGGTATAGTTATCGTTATTATTATAGTTATCGTTATCAGTATCATTATCGTTATAGTTATTGTTATCGTTATCATTATAGTTGTCATCAGTATTGTTATTTTAACCGTTATAGTTATCGTTATCATTATAGTTATTATCAGTATCGTTATGGTTATTGTTATTATCATTATAGTTATCGTTATAGTTATTGGTAATGTTATCATTATAGTTATCGTTATCATTGTAGTTATCGTTATCATTATAGTGATCATTATCAGTATCATTATCGTTATAGTTATTGTTATCATTATAGTTAACGTTATAGTTATCATTATTTCTATAGTCATTGTTACAGTTACTGTTATCGTCATAGTTATCGTTATACTTATCATTCTTGCTGTGGACGACACTTAAGTCTGTGTGCTTATGAGGTTCAGAACAGATGAAACTTTAAAAGACAGCTGATGGATTATGATAAACTGATGATTATGATAAACTCATGGCTCATGATAAACTCACGGCTCATGATAAGCTGAGGATTATGATAAATTGATGTATTATGATAAATTCATCTAAATTCATCACAGCAAAACACCGTCACTGACGGGACCAACGAGAGAGAGACGAGACGAGCACAAAAACACGTAAACCGATGGGTCAAGTCGTAAATAAGATGCTGGTTATTTTGACTCAACCCCCCCCCCCCCCCCAGCACACACACACACCCATCCTGACCTTTTGTCAAGGTCTCAAGGTCACGGTCCGCGGCCCGTTAGCGGGGTCTATTCGTGGAAAAGGTGAGGCGCAGGGCGGCGGGAGAGTGTTGTATCGCGCCCAGACGCCCGCTGACCCCTGCGGAGACAGCTCGGCATCGGGTTGCGGTCTGGTCCCTTTGAAAAACGCCCCGGTCCTGCTTGAGTGATTGGCCATATGGGCGACAGTGCCATCCAGGAAACCCCCGCTGTGCCCCCCCCCCCCCCCACACACACACACACA
>NC_079211.1:7153153-7163153 GCF_029633865.1 Lampris incognitus | reverse complement strand
TACTAATATACTATACTAATGTATTTACGAATAATATTATACTATACTGTTATTTTAATTTACTTATTTACTTATTATTGTGCCAAAAATCGTCCATATTGGGGCGTCCGGGCAGCGTAGCGATCTATTCCGTTGCCTACGAACACAGGGATCGCCGGTTTGAATCCCCGTGTTACCTCCAGCTTGGTCGGGCGTCCCTACAGACACAGTTGGCCATGTCCGCTGGAGGAAAGCCGGATGTGAGTATGTGCCCTGGTGTCTGCACTAGCGCCTCCTCTGGTCAGTTGGGGCGCCTGTTTGGTGGGGAAGGGGAACTGGGGGGAATTGTGCTACGTCCCCCTGGTGAAACTCCTCACTGTCAGGTGAAAAGCGGCTGGCAGCTCCACGTGTACGGGAGGAGGCATGTGGTAGTCTGCAGCCCTCCCTGGATCGGCAGAGGGGGTGGAGCAGCGACCGGTATGGCTTGGAAGAGTGGGGTAATTGGCCGGATACAGTTGTGGAGAACGGGGGGGGGGGGGGTCGTACATATTTTTCACAGCAACTCTGTTCAAATGTTGAGACATTCAGCTGCTTTAGGATGTACTGAAAGTACTTTCTAAACGTCTAACTTCTTCTTTTCTTTTAACGGTGCCGTAGAGTTGAATGATGTCATGTCCAGTCTTGTTGTATAGGGGTTATTGCATCATAAGCTGCTCAGGATTGTAAGTTCACAGGTTTCTATCCGTCGCATTATAACCTCCGTATCAATATGTTATCAGTAATATGTTCAGCTAGTCCCCATATCTTCTCCAGGAAGATCTAGTTCATAACACCGTCCCACCTCCGGTCAGTGGCGGTAACCAATAACGGGACAGAACTGATAGTTAACTTGTGTGACCATTATCTTCTGCATCTTGAGGAGGTTTTTTTCCCATGAAGCTAGAGTTGGGTTGCACTTCAGAACCCCCCCCCCAAAAAAAAAGAGTCCTACACCTGTATGATATCAAGACACGTATCCGCACAAACTGCGGTATTGTGACTCTTTAGAGCATGAAAGTGCGGGCAGACCCAAAAAAACACGAAGAAGAAAAAAAAAACAGACCTGCATCGCCAAAAACGGCTGAGAGCTGAGGTCTGTTGGCACCCCTTGAGTGGGATTTTTATTGATTTATTTTGCTCTGATAACAAGAGTTGTAAAGGTGTTTTGAATCGCCCCCCTCCCAACGAGCCCTGCCCCCCCCCCCCCACGCTGTCAGGCTTCAGCCTCACAACACAGATCGCTGCTTCTGCTGATGCTGAAGCAGCGGTGGAAATGTTTCGCCGGGACTGTAAATCTCTCTGCCAGATACTCTCTTTGATTTTTTTTCCCCTCCCGAATACCCCACCTCCCCAACCTCCATCTTGCCCCCTTTTGTCTTTCACACACACACACACACACACACACACACACACACCCCTGCAAAAAACACCACCAGAGGTTTATTTGGGTAGTGTGGAAACAGGCGGGGGGGGGGGGGGGGTTAAAATGAGGAAAGCCAACGTAATTTCACGTCCACGGGTGCAAATTTGTGCACATTTTGTTTCTGTTAAATGTTGCAGCCTCACAATTGTCTCGATGAAAGGCCGGGAGATCCCCCTGGAATCTTGCAAGTCCAGTCCATATGTTTTGTTTCACATGGTTTCGTTTCTTCTGTTATTTTACCAGGCCATCTGGTCTTGGCCCTGAGTCACTCCCAGGTCAAACAGTACTTTCACTTGACATCAACAGACATTTCTTTTTTTCGGGCGTGGGGGGGGTGAGGTTTTAAGGAACAGTTCAACATGTAAAACGGTGCGATAACAGATATGTATAAGCCAATAATCCTGCATGTTATCAGCTCTCCAGCTGGGTCCAGCATTCTTTTTTTGCCTTAAAGCGTGAGCTCGTCTGACACGAATTCTTTCAGCTCTTGTTTCGACAAGCGTGTGTGTCCTTGACTTACACAGAGAACCGAACCAAAACACAAGGTTAACGCGTCACAGGCTTCGCCGTTGCATCTGCGCTAGCAGAAAAAGAAACAAGATTTGCTAATAAACGTTCGTCAACCCAAAGAAGTCATTTGTTTACCTTCAGGGAAGTTCACCCGACACACCAGCACTAAAGTCACACCACGAAAGACCTAAACGGATATTTCCTGAGCCGGCAGGGACGTCGACTTTACCCTGTCGTGTTCCTTCTGTATCTGGGGGTGCTTGAACTAAGCACATTAGAGAATCAGAAAGAGGAGGACAGACGGCAAAGATCAACTCAGTACCAGAGCCTGAGTGAAGGCTGCAGACTCAGCACTGGTTGGTCCACAAGGCCGGCTAAAGTCACATCCCCGCTCACCTCCGAACTCCCGCCTTCATTTCAGGGACACCCGGGTCATATTCACCAACAGCAAAAAGGAATTGGGGGTTTTTGGATCCTATTTGTGAAGATGAGTTCCACTGCTGCATCTTCTCAATGGTCTCCTCCTTGTATTTGCCCTTCTCCTTTCCATCAGCGTGACACTTGGCCTCTCGCTCCAGGATCTTCTTTTATTGTATTTTTTATTTTTTCATATATATATATTTTTTCTTTTTATATTTTCTTTTTTCTCTTCATCCTGCTTTTAAAATATATTGTGGCATATACGTAGAAACGACATATGATGATGAGGTTATTATATAGTTCAACGTGTTAGTGAATTTTTAAGAATTATTTTGCCAAACTGGGCAACAAGAACACACTTAAGCCGAGCGCCCCGCCTTGTCAGTACTCTTCTTTCCCCTCCGCTCTTCTTTTTCTGCAAAATTAACCAACTGTAAACCTTTTTGTAAGTACGTTATGAGATTCCCTGTTGATTGTTAATGCTGTTCTTGAAGACGTTCTATGGCCGTTTTGAATTAATGAATTATATCAAAATTCAGCCATTGTTAGTGGGTAGATGTCAGGGCAAATGATTTAAGCTAAGCTATTGCTTGCTAGCGATTTCTACACCGTAGCTGTCTGCCCCACTTCTGCCGTTAGTTTGGTCTTTTTGTAATAATACCCCGTCTCCTTATGACCCTCTCGCTGGCTCCGTTTCTCAAACACCCGTATTGACCCAGTGACGAGACACGTCATGTTTCTTGTCAGTACAGCACCTGTGTTGTCGTAGTGCTCCACACAGGCATGTTGGCGTGTGCTGGATCTTACCTTTAATGCAGCTTCCAAACTGCCTCAGCCAATCAAGAAATACACCGTAAAGCAGTTCTCATAATCAAAGAGTCAATATTATCAATTACTTTACAGCCTAGTGCAAATTTACATTGGACTGAAGCAGGGTTGGATGTAGAATCCTTTGTTAGGGTTAATACTCCTGCCTGTGCCCCTGAGCAACGCAGTGGAAAGAAGAACTGGAGTTTGTCCCCCAGGTGCTGCCGCTGCCCGCTGCTCCTATGCAATAGGACGGGTTAAATGCAGGGAACACATTAATTGTAAGGATGCAATGACAAAATAAAGTGGCTTTCTAAATGTACGTCTCGCTTTAGAGGCCCGTGCTGAACACGGTCTGCTTGGGGTTTCATTTGCCGCACAAATCAGCGCCTAATGCGGTCACCACAGTGTCGCAGAAACGCAAAGGGACTGTTTGTTCCACACTTTATTATGAGAAACGCATGAAGGGAGAGAAGTCCAGCAAACCTCGAGACCACATACCACCCTTGTTTGCTCAGCCAATTGCACCCCTACCAGGACAACAGTAACATGAACCACTTAACAGCAGCTTAACAAAGGTCATAAACCCGGCCAAGGTGCCGAACAGGTGTGGGAGGGGAGAGACGGAGACCAATAAAACAAGAGGGTGAAGGAAAGAGGGAGAATTGCTTGATATGAGAAAGAAGAATAAAGGAGGAGGGGGGTGAACCCTTTCAGTGTGTTTCGCCGGACAAACTTCAACCCCTCACTCCTGGTTGGTGGGAGCTGTAATAAATTGCTGGTTGTTAGAGGTCTGGACACCTCTTGGCACCCACTTCAAAAGAGCTGCAAGGTTCTGCCTGTTAGCTTCAGATTTGGCGTGGTAGATGGACGGACAGTTTGTGGTCCGCAAACCAGTTTCATGGCTCCACATCTGGCTGGCAGCACCTTGGCTGAAATTGAGACTTTGAGTCTCCTGATGTTTTCTTGTGACATCTTTATTAATGCTTGCTGTCACCCATCCCAGCATCCCACTGCTATTCCAGGCATATCCCGTACTGTAAAAACCCCCACAACCCCGCATCCCCGAACCCCTGTGCCGCTTATCCACCCGAGGTAAATCCCCCCCCCCCCCAAGTTCCAGCTCTTCCCCGCGATGGTAAAACCTTAATGTGAAACATTTGGCATGTCTTCCGATCCCAGGTCTCTGAAAAGGTGCTGCTAAGTGGAACCTTGCAAACGCGCCCGGCTTCTCGGGGCAGCGGTCGAGTCCATCCATCTTGGGAAAGTTGTGAAAGGGGTGGTGGGGATTGGGTCGCATGGAGGAACCCGAACACCTTGTCTGCATTACCGCAGCGGAGGCCTTTTATGTTGCTCTGCTATCGATGAATCCATCTCGCCTACGCCGATTTATTAGTTGGCCTGGAAGTCCCCCCCTAAATCCTTCTCCCAACCCCTGAAGCTCTCTCGCTCTCTTTCTCTCCCCATCTCTCTTTCCAGTACATGTCCAGAGGAAAAGAAGAGAGCAAACGGTTTCGCTGTTTTTCAAAGCCCTGACCTGTGCAGCCAGCCCCCCGCGTCCCCATCTCTCTGGCATGGAAACAGAGCTTATTGTGGGCTCTGAACAGGTGCAGAGTCCAAACCGTGAGCCAGGGAAGGTACATAAATTACACGGCAGACCAAATCACACAGCACTGTTGCCGTGTTAATCTGCCAAGAGCTTTGAAGGCTGGGACAAAGAATTATGAATTCGCTCTGGGAAGAAAAAAAAACTATCCTTCTGGACTCTGAACTGTGACCATCAAAGGTCGTTACTCTCCGGCCAGGCTGAGGCTTGTCATAATTTTCTCTCGTGATAATCATTATGAACACAGCCCTGACCTTAAAGCACCTCTCCGCTCAAAAATCTGCTTTAGTGTCCCCTAAAGTGTCCGGCCTGGACTATACTGACTTGTATCCGTGCAAAGTTTATGACTAGAGCGGTGTTTTCACATTGTTCTACCAGAGGAGGAGCTGTCTGAGCACTTCCATAAAATCTAAGATTCTAACACCACGGGTAAGCTAGATTTGGTACGTCACAAATCCGAAAGCCAATCACCGTCTAATATGCAAATGCAGGGCAGGCAAAGAAGCCCCGAAACCTCCTGCGCAGAGCGGACTTGTCAGTACAGAGAGCGGGTTAGCATTAGCGTAGTGAAAGTTCTGACAGATAACATGGTAGTGTGTGCAGTTTTTGGATGTAAACCGGACCCTGGAGCTTCCTTCTACTATCTACCACCGCTGAAATGGTTGGGATTTATTTGCAGACATCGGGCTGACATGCCTACAAACCTGGAGGGACCGCGTATCTGCAACGCTCGTTTCAGTGAGGCGTGTTTCCATAAGCTAATGCAAGTCACTGGGTTTTCACAAGACATTAGTTCTGGAGTCTGATGCTGTGCCGGCTGTTTCTCCTGGGACTGACTGCGTAATTGGCCAAGTACAACTTAAAAAAATATATCGCTATTTATCTTAGACTGGCCCTTTATACGGCCCCATGGTTCATCCTCTGTCTGGAACAAACGCTGTTTTAGTTTGTCGTAGCTGTCTCTTTAAGCGCCCCCCCCGTAAAAGCCCACTGCTTTCTTCTGATTGGCCAACTTCCGGAAGCCTGCCGACGGGTAGCACTCAGTCCGTGTGAGCGTCGCCTGATCCTCTTGCTGGTATTGCATCGAGCTCTTTCCCCGTGAGAGACGCTAGGCAGGCAGCGAATCAGGTAGCGCTCTTTTTAATAAAAATTAATATTAATGAGCCTCCCCCCTGCCACACACCAGCCAATCAGGCAGCGCTTCTTTTGTGAACATTAATGAGCCTTCTCCCTGTCACACACCGGCCAATCAGGCAGCGCTTCTTTTATGAATATTAATGAGCCTTCCCCTGCCACACACCCGCCAATCAGGCAGTGCTTCTTTTATGAATATTAATGAGCCTCCCCCCTGCCACACACCGGCCAATCAGGCAGCGCTTCTTTTATGAATATTAATGAGCCTTCCCCTGCCACACACCGGCCAATCAGGCAGTGCTTCTTTTATGAATGTTAATGAGCCTCCCCCCTGCCACACACCGGCCAATCAGGCAGCGCTTCTTTTGTGAATATTAATGAGCCTTCCCTGCCACACACTGGCCAATCAGGCAGCGCTTCATTTATGCATATTAATGACCCTCCCCCTGCCATCCTGCGTTTCGGAAATTCGCAGGCGGGCGCCATGACACTGTGACGTCGTGACGTAGCGGAAGAAATCGCTGGAGTCCAGACGAGGTGTTTTACGTGTTTCCTGTGGGAGAGAAGTGCTCCTTTGGTGTGGACTTGGGGCTTTGTAACGCTGCAGACGAGTTACACTCGCCGCCCATCTCCATACACACTACAGGACAGGAGACACCCCAACGCCCAACGCAGGGTGTGACGTCTTTAACAGGGATGAAAACCCTTTTGTTTTTGTATTGTCGAACCAAATTAGCAAATACAGAAAAAAATAATCAAATGAGTCAAACTAAAACCAGATTCAGCAGCATGATGTAAGATGTGGGGATGTTTTAATTAATGTGCTATTTCAAATTAAGCTGCTGCAGTGTTAAAATTTGCATTATATTCAACCACCTGAACAGTTAACAAATAACCGATTAATTTATGAATCAGTAAAGATGAACTGACAAAACACAGCTGTAAGATATGTCTTAAACAAGGGGGGGACGATATGTTGTAAGCCACCTAAAAACCACATGACACCAACCTCCCAATTTTTTCGTTTTTAAAAAAAATGTTTACTTGAATTGAATATTTACATTTTCATCGATGTGTCGGTGGATTTTGTGACCCTGAGCCCTGCAGTCCTGTTTTAACTTGACTGTAAAGTTTCAGAAACACATGGCTGTCAATCACCATCACACGCAGAACGCTTTCTCACACACCAGGAATTTAACTCGACATGTCGCTCACACGCGACCCTTACAAATAATCGTGAAAGGCCCTGGCATATACTATACTATATTCTACATATGATGAAAATGCCTCACCTTTCTCTGGATTATTTAAATAATTTTTCACTGAGAAAAAAGAAAAAGAAAAATATTTTGCAACAAAATGGTCCAAGAGAAACCGGATTTGAGCGTCAGCACAGACATATTAGCCCAGTGACTTTTTAGGCTACATCAGCCAGACCTGGGGATGGAAGAAGAAAATTGTATTTTCTTCAATAACCTGAAAAAATTGGCAATGAGCCAGGTAACAAAAAAAACCGTTTAATCAAATATCGTGACCTGACAGATAAGAATCCCCACCTCTAGGTGTGTAAATGTCGAGTAAGGTCTCTCAGGAAGTGGTGCAGCTGCTGAAGGTTGAAAGTGATACCGGGTGAAAAACTTGGTGCATGTAGTTTTGCTTCCTAATATAGGCAACTTTAGAGCGTTATATGGGAGCTGAAGAGACCGTTCCCATAGTACACATGGTGTACAGGAGTCATACCATGGAGATGAATCAGGTTTAGATTTACTGTCGCTCACATTAAGATTCTTGTTCAAATTAAAACACATTGACATTCTTGTGCTCTGGAACGCTCAACCATGGGCAGTAGAAGAAGAGAAATAAATCATAGTATGTAGTGGAAAAACCTGATAAAACAAACTGTGTGTGTGTGTGTGTGTGTGTGTGTGTTTGTGTGTGTGTGTGCAGGATCAGATCTACTGGGATGGAGCTGCTTGGAAATGAGGAATCACAGAGGATGAAATCGAACGCACCGGATGCCCCTTCATCTAATCACTGCTACTCATTAATAAGCGGTCTGGCTGACTCGTCGTTTTGCTGGAGTCCAGGTTTGAAGTTGTTCTTCTCTGTTCTCTTTCTAAGGTCACACCAGAAATTGGCAGAGCTCAATTTATTTTTCATGTGTCCTTGCAGCGCCAGTAGCTGGGTGACCAAAAACATGAAACACATAGCCATATTCCACCGACGCGGTGCCGGTGCCTAATCTAGAACCGGTTCCACGTATTTCCAACAAAAAAAAAAACCCACTGGTACCGGCACAGCTCCCCAAAATTGCTGGCCCCCAAAAGTTGGAACCACTGACGTCAGTGGCTATGGGAGGGGCTACCGTGAGAAATTTGCCGCCATTTTGATAAAACATGAGTGAAAACAGCAGCAGCAGCAAGAGCCCCCTCCATTCTGGATTCTACCTAGTGAGGGGATGTCAGAGGTCAACACAGTCAAAGCAGTTTTGCCGCCGGGCAACGGCATGAATTTGCATGTCAGTGTTCAACAGAGTTGAGCTGGACGCGAAGGCGTCGCACAAATGTACTTCGCTGCCGAAAACCAATTCACGGATGATGACGAAAATGAACTGATTGAAATATTGCTGTCGTGAATGCTGGTGTGACCAGGGCCTTCGACTGTAGGATCAACGCTTAGTGGCTGGGTGAGCAAGGATTCCCCCCACCATAGAAGAGATTTTTTTCCTTCTTTTATTTCTTTGTTGTCCATCTTATGCCTAGCCATGGGAAAGTCAACCTGCACATTTTGTTTTGCTCGTTATAGTTTCTGGTGAGGCTCACCAGGCATTTCCAAACACACTGGTTTGCTCAACGTAAACAACGCTACCGCTAGCAGGCTAGTCCATGTAGCTAGTTATCATGTCTGTACGCGATTCTCGCCGTCTTTGTGAAACTTATTCTATAGCAGCATCACTGCTAACCTCTCCTAGCGCTGCCTTTGTTGTCATTTTCAAAATACGCCGTTGCTCGTTGTCGTCATCGTCTCAAAACCACTCCTCAGAGTTAGTTCTCTGATTGGTCCGGCTCCCAGCAGGCGGGCTGAGTCAGTTCTCATTGCTTCCTAGACTAAAATCTTGCATAGCAAAAACGGAGCTTGTGAGATTTAGGCTAACTTAACAAGGCTAACCTACTGTGACTTGCAATAAATGTTTGTCTTCAACCCTAGCCTGTTTCTGCTAACCTGAAGAGGGCCCCGCCCAGCATTTCCTTACAATACATAGAGACACTGGTGGATAGGCTAGTGTATCATTATACAAGTATCATTACTGGATGGGTCGCACGAGAACCTTTACACCAGCAAAACCTATGTTCATTTTTTGAGAGAGGTGTGAGATATAGGGCGTTTCTCTGAGAGGAAGAAAGAGAAGGAATTTTCTTCATCTTCCCCGAAAGCCTGACATTCTGCAAAATTGTGACTTTCAACAGGGAAGCATTCCTCCATCCAGCGGGACTCTTCATCTATTTGCAGTCCGAACAACAGAGAGGCGGTGTCATTGACATACGGGGGGGTTTTGCGTTTGGCCCCGGTGTGGCGGGACAGACGGCGGCCTGACATGTGACGGACAGCCTCATTGTGGATCCTGGGGCCGGGCCTAGTCTCCCGGCGGCGGCCCTCGCGGGGCTCTTCACGGGGGCCTAGCTGTCACTGAGGGACAATGGATTCGGCTCCAGACACGAGACGGATCCTCTTCCAGCAGTCCACACGAGTCCTTGGGGCACGGCGCCATCGCCCGGGGCACCTGACACTCCACCACTCGGGCCTGATGGTCGGCGCTCAGAGGCCCGAGGAAGCGGCACATGTGCAAGCACACGGGCCAGACGTGGCTGTGTGCAAAAGCATGGACACGTGGATGCCTACAGGTACACAACCGCCCAAACACTACACTCACACACACACACACACACACACACACAGGTGTGTGATATTAACCCTGTGGTGCGGTTATAGAGTCGATAAAATAACGCAGTCCGACTGCGAACTCCGTCTCAGCACTGTGTTTTTAGTCATTCCACCATCTTGGATCACCTAACCCCTTTTAC
>NC_079211.1:7143153-7145653 GCF_029633865.1 Lampris incognitus | reverse complement strand
AGACACTAGAGACACCACAGACACTAGAGACACCACAGAGACCACAGACACTATAGACACAGCAGACACTAGAGACAACAGACACCAGAGACACAGCAGACACTAGAGACAACACACTTTACGGGAGTTCGAGCCCCTGGATTCAGCAGTAGTATAGTAAGGGTAAGCGGCTCCTCAGGTGACGTGTGGTTTTATTGCATGGTGCGCTGCAGCAAGTGCATGAAGTGCTGCTTGGTCCACCGACGCCCCGGCAGCTCTCAGGGTTTCCAGTGAACAAGTCAAGCCCCAACAAAGCAAACGCAGCTTAGCTGGAGCTTGAAGAAGAGGGAGATGATGACAGTTTCAGCATGCTGCCCATATACCTGTGTTGTGGGGTGGAGTAACTCTCCCTTAGCAGCCATGGTACTGGGAGGACCCCCGTGTCCGACACGCAGCCCAGATCGTGTGGGAATGGGTCCGCCAGTGGCGTTACTGTTTTGCCCATTTGATGGCGTTCCCTACAACAGCTGTATGTTGTGTTGTTATTTGCATTTTGTGTTGTTATTTGCCTTTTCTACTTTTAAACCAGGAAATAAAGGTTGTCCACTAGTGTCATCACTGGTGCAGAGAGAGTGAGAGAATTTTGAAAATGGTAATTATTTTCTTGTTAGCTACAATAACGAGCCTGTCTGCTTGGTGGATCTACCTTAAAGTCCTGCTGAAGCAGCGTTCCGAGTGACTTCCGTCTCGTGGCGTATTTCCGAGTCAGCCAGGACAGGCAGGCGGGGGGGGGTAGCGTTGGGAGGAATTTGATTCGAAGATCGAAAAGTGGGCGTGTCGTAACAAACGTAGAGAATTACAGTGATTCGGAGTTGGACGCTAGCCTCCGTTCAGTCGTAGAGGACTGCTCACCTCCTTCATCACCTTCGTCACCCCCGTTGACCGGGGCAGGCAGACGCGCTCCTCGAACTGCAGGAGGGGGATGAAGATGAGGGAGAGGATGGCTATGTCGTCCTTGGAGTAAGGCCATACAGGTTTGAGCCTGGGCCCGTGCAGAGGACAGCGGCGGTGACCAGGATGCTGAAGCTCACGCTGAACCGGGAGAGCATCCTGGTGTGTCTCAATGGCAGCGTTCCTCCAGAGTCAGTTATTTCACCATCACTGCGTTGCCTAGGACACGTCACAGGCCGCCTGACTGACCGGCTGCGTTGGTTCCAGGGGACGAAAGGGATTCTCTCTCTTGTCCAACGTTACCGATGTCAAGTTTCCGTCACGTCCTGTGAAAAGCTGTTCTTCTATTGCTTGTTAAAGGAGCAGTTCCAGAAACGTGTGCTTCTTTTTGACCCCTCCCCCCCTTTTCTCCTCAATTGTCAATTGTATCCTTCCAATTACCCCACTCTTCCGAGCCGTCCCGGTCGCTGCTCCACTCCCCTCCGCCGATCCGGGGAGGGCTGCAGAATACCACCTGCCTCCTCCCATACATGTGGAGTCGCCAGCCGCTTCTTTTCCCCTGACGGTGAGGAGTTTCACCAGGGGGACGTAGCGCGTGGGAGGATCACAATATTCCGCTCAGTTCCCCCTCCCCCCTGAACAGGCGCCCCGACCGACCAGAGGAGGCGCTAGTGCAGCAACAAACACACATACCCACATCCGGCTTCCCACCCACAGACACGGCCAATTGTGTCTGTAGCGACGCCCGCCCAAGCCGGAGGTATCACGGGGATTCGAACCGGCGATCCCCATGATGGTGGGCAACAGAATAGACCGCCTACGCTCCCCGGACTCCCCAAAATGTGTCCCTCTGGCCAATCTTTGTTCAGCTGATTCTCGATTCGGCAGAGACTGAGTAATGTTGCTCCAGGAGGCTGACACGTTTCCTACACAAGTTCTGTTGTGTAACTTACTGTAAGCGGGAGCATTCTTCACACAGTCCAGAGAGTACTCTCCCTTCTTGTACTTCGGCCATCCGACCCCGACCTGAGCTCCCCCATCCAAATTGCATGTCTCCTGACGGTCCACGTTTTCATTGCAGTGGAGACTGGCAAGGAGCAGTGCACACACATCAAACTTGTGACCCCACCGTTTCCAGGCAGAGGCAGCTGGAACACAAACTCCCTGGCACGGAGTTTGCTGTGATCTCTGTTCTCTCGGCTGGATCTTTAAAAAAGGTAAAAGCAGAGGATGTTATTTTCACAGTGGTAAATTGTGTGGAGTTTGCATGTTCTCCTCGTGTCTGAGTGGGTTTCCTCTGGGGGCTCCGGTTTCCTCCCACAGTCCAAAGTCATGTAGGTCAGGTGGATCGGCCGTACTAAGTTGCCCCTAGGTATGAATATGTGTGTGTGTGTGTGTGGGGGGGGGGGCTGTGATGGCCTGGCAGCCTGTCCAGGGTGTCTCCCCCCCCGCCTGCTGCCCAGTGACTGCTGGGATAGGCTCCAGCATCCCCGCGACCCTGAGAGCAGGCTAAGCGGTTTGGATAATGGATGGACGGATGGATGGATGGACGGATGGATGGACGGATGGA
>NC_079211.1:7133153-7138153 GCF_029633865.1 Lampris incognitus | reverse complement strand
GGGCGAGGGTCTCTGAAGAGAGACATCAATCTTTCACTAATTCCTTCAACTGTGAAAGGGTCCTTGTGTGTCCGCCAGGGGGGAGAGATGGCTCTGACCCGGGGGGAGGGGGGGGATGAAATGAGGGGAGGGAAACATTGGGGGGGGGCACACACACACACACACACACACACACACACACACACACACACCCCACCCCACCCCTGACAGTGGACCAGATGGCGGCAGCATTACACCAACAAAGGCTCTAATTAGGGCTACAATAGAGGGAGTGGGCGGTGGTCTTTTGATGGGCGGCACGCAACTGAGGAATGGTGAATAGGGGGGAGAGAGAGAGAGAGTGTGTGTGTGTGTGTGTGTGTGTTTGAGTGAGAGATGAGAGAATAGCTAGGCATGCTGTCGCCTAAGACCGGAGCAAGTCAATAGCCTACCTACAACCCCCCCCCACACACACACACACACACACACACACACATGTGGGCATATGCCCCCCCCCTGGCAGTAATGTAGGGGTCTATGACTTTATTACCCCTCATTAACACAAATTAGACCACTTGAGCCTCCCTGAATGGTGATGACAAATTGAATTAAGTGTTTGGAAACAAGTCAACCCCCCCCCACCCACCCCCTGGCCAGGCTGCCACCATATTGCATTAACATTCAATGGCGGAGGGGGGGGGGGTGTATAAACAAAATCTGCTATTACTTAGAGGGAGGGAGGGAGGAGTGTTTTAAGGGTTAAATTCCTTTGGAAATGGTTTGGATCCTCTGGGCTTTAGTGCGTTAAGCCAGGGCAGTTAAATGAGACATAAAACAGGAAATAACAGATGGTCTGAAACAAATATTATTCACCCAGGCAGGCAGACTCTGAATCATCTCTATTTTCAGCATCCAAACACGTTTACCGTTGCCAGTCCCGCCTGCGAACACCGCTCGGAGAACGCCAAACCTGTATGCACTGATCACTTTCATCGATCCTAATGGGAAATCAATAAAATCATACAGATATTGCCTCCGGAGGGTTTTATGGGATGCCGTGTAGCTGAGGTTGGGGACAAAACCTCAAAATGCAGCATTTTAAAAGTGTCTTGGTGCTTTCTGAGTAATGTAGAGGAGCAAATGTCAGGAAGGAGAATCAGTTTCATCAGACGACTGATGAGTCACATGACCCGTCTGTCTGTCTGTCTGTCTGTCCGTCCGTCCGTCCTTCTGTCTGTATGTCCATCTGTCTGTCTGTGTTTCCGTGTGTGTGTACATCTTTCTGTGTGTCTGTGTGTCTGTGTGTCTGTCCATTTCTTTGTTTCCTTTTGTGTGTCTGTGTTTCTGTCTGTGTTTCCATCTGCCTGCCTGTCCATCAGTCTGTTTCTGTCCATCTGTCTGTCCGTTTGTCTCTGTCCGTGTTTCCATCTGTCTGTCCATCTGTCCATCTGTGTGTCTGTCTATCTGTATGTCTGTGTTTCCATCTGTCTGTACATCTATCCGTCTGTATGTCTGTGTTTCCGTCTGTCTCTGTCCATCTGTCTGTATGACTGTGTTTCCGTTTGTCTGTCCATCTGTCTGTCCGTTTGTCTCTGTCCGTGTTTCCATCTGTCTGTCCATCTGTCCATCTGTGTGTCTGTCTATCTGTATGTGTGTGTTTCCATCTGTCTGTACATCTATCCGTCTGTGCGTCTGTATGTCTATGTTTCTGTCTGTCTCTGTCCATCTGTCTGTATGACTGTGTTTCCGTTTGTCTGTCCATCTGTCTGTGTTTCCATCTGTCTGTCTGTGTTTCTGTCTCTCTGTCTCTCTGTCATTGCTCACTGTTTGACTGTGGCATCATTTTCTTTGTCGTCTTCTTGGTATTTCTCCAGTAGCAGCACAGCTCTGACAGACCTGCTGTGTTCACTGATATTCAGGTTTTATTCAGAACTAAAAATCCAACTGATGCGCTTAAACAGACAATGTGACTTTGTTCTATTTGTTATCCTTCATACTGGATGTGTTACTATTTGTTATCCTTCATACTGGATGTGTTACTATTTGTTATCCTTCATACTGGATGTGTTACTATTTGTTATCCTTCATACTGAATGTGTTACTATTTGTTATCCTTCATACTGGATGTGTTACTATTTGTTATCTTTCATACTGGATGTGTTACCATTTGTTACCCTTCATACAGGATGTGTTACTATTTGTTATCCTTCATACTGGATGTGTTACTATTTGTTATCCTTCATACTGGATGTGTTACTATTTGTTATCCTTCATACTGAATGTGTTACTATTTGTTATCCTTCACACTGGATGTGTTACTATTTGTTATCCTTCATACTGGATGTGTTACTATTTGTTATCCTTCATACTGGATGTGTTACTATTTGTTATCCTTCATACTGGATGTGTTACTATTTGTTATCCTTCATACTGGATGTGTTACTATTTGTTATCCTTCATACTAGATGTGTTACTATTTGTTATTCTTCATACTGGATGTGTTACTATTTGTTAGCCTTCATACTGAATGTGTTACTATTTGTTATCCTTCATACTGAATGTGTTACTATTTGTTATCCTTCATACTGGATGTGTTACCATTTGTTATCCTTCATACAGGATGTGTTACAATTTGTTATCCTTCATACTGGATGTGTTACTATTTGTTATCCTTCATACTGGATGTGTTACAATTTGTTATCCTTCATACTGGATGTGTTACTATTTGTTATCCTTCATACTGGATGTGTTACTATTTGTTATCCTTCATGCTGAAAGCGTTACTATTTGTTATCCTTCATGCTGAAAGCGTTACTATTTGTTATCCTTCATACCGGATGTGTTACTATTTGTTATCCTTCATACTGAATGTGTTACTATTCGTTATCCTTCATACTGGATGTGTTACTATTTGTTATCCTTCATACTGAATGTGTTACTATTTGTTATCCTTCATACTGAATGTGTTACTATTTGTTATCCTTCATACTGGATGTGTTACTATTTGTTATCCTTCATACTGGATGTGTTATGTGTGTCTGCTGCTTTTAACGATGATGTGGAAAACAAAATGACAGGTGTGACAAACATGGAGACACAGAATAGCAGTTATGAACAATCAGCTCATCATAAAGCTGTAACACATGAAGCTGACCTTTAACCTCTGCAGGTCCCCACAACATCACATGTCACTGTGCTACAAGATGATACTTTAACATGTACCAATGATTCATCATACTGTATCACACACACACACACACACACACACACACACACACACACACAGATTACAGTACACATAAGTCAGTGTCTTGTACAGTGTCATTAATCACCCTTCTTCTTTTCTATAATCTCACTTTGTTTTATCTAATCTCACACCATTTAATCCATCTCATGTAACATGGGACTAGAATGTCTCATGTAACATGGGACTAGGACATGTAACATGGGAATGGAATGTCTCATAACATGGGACTAGAACATGTAACATGGGACTAGAACATCTCATGTAACATGGGACTAGAACATCTCATGTAACATGGGACTAGAACATGTAACATGGGACTAGAACATCTCATGTAACATGGGGCTAGAACATGTAACATGGGACTAGAACATATGTAACATGGGGCTAGAACATGGGACTAGAACATCTCATGTAACATGGGGCTAGAACATGTAACATGGGAGTAGAATGTCTCGTGTAACATTGGACTAGAACATGTAACATTGGACTAGAACATGTAACATGGGACTAGAACATGTAACATAGGACTAGAGCGTAACATGGGACTAGAACGTCTCATGTAACGCGGGACTAGAACAGGTTTCAGACAGAAATGTGACCAGATGAGCTGACAATTTGTGAGGATGAGATTTTAAAAGTTAGTTTCCACAGTTTGTCATGTTGTGTAAAGCTGAGACGGTGGTCTGGACAGGGTGTCTAACAAGGTTCCAGGTTTAGAGGAGTTCTAACGAGGCTTTCTGACAGACGGACACCAGTCATAAAGCTGACAAAGACAGATGACTAGTAAGCATTTCTACTCGTCTCACCTGAACCTGACGACAGTATGGGTATTCATGACGGACAGTTTGCCAAACACATGAGACCCGGTAACAGTTTCCACCAAGTGCATGTAATCAGAGTTAGTTCATAGGTAATAAGCCCCTTATAAATGCTTATTAACCTTATTATTATTATTCTTCCGGCTTGTTCCCTGTTTCTCAGGGGTCACCCCAGTGGATTGTACAGTTTCCATCGGTACCCTGTGAGGGCACAGTAGATGGCGGTACCCCAGGCCTTTACCGACCCGGTATGGTCTTGTCAATCCGCATAATGATTTGGCAGAATTTTACGTCAGATGCCCTTCCTGACATAACCACTCACCCTATGGACAGGTTGTTAACCCCGTCCATTATTTTACTTTTTAAATGTAATTAATTTTTATATTTTTTGAATTCGTATAATTTTAATAAATATTCTGTATTTATATTAATAAATAATGACAATTTAAAATTAACAATAAATTAGTTGATAATAATAATTTCAGAATTAATTCAATTTTATGCTTATTAACATTATTATGCGTTAACAATAACATTATAAACACATGTTTGGCCACTAGGTGGCGCGTGCAAAATACGCAAAACTTACTTTTTCACACTCGTCTTGGGCTGTAAATCCAATCCGCATAAAAGTTCGCACGTAGCATCTAATGACCATCATGATTACAGGTTAGTAAAATAATTTTGATGGTGCAGAAGATGCAGAAGTTGTGACTTATAAGGGCGTTATTACCTCCACACGAACACTTATAACATGCAGCTCATGTGGAGCGTTGCCGTGAGACTGTTCAGTCTCGCCACTCGAGGCACACAGCAGCAGGAAGTCGTTACCGTGTCATTGTTATTTGTGTTATTTGTGTTTGGATGGCTCGTCTTGTGTCATCTCGTCAGGTCGAGTATCCTCGGATGCTGCACCACCGGACTGCAAACGACGCTCGTTTCCGTCATCGATTATT